>NW_026859909.1:0-5726 GCF_026571515.1 Ruditapes philippinarum
AAAAAGGAAATTAACAAAATTTTGAAAAGCCCTTTCATAATTAAATATATAACACACACCAAAAAAAATATTGGGGGTCATTTTAAACACAAAAAGTGGGAAAATTTAAAAAATTTTAAACCCTTAAAAGGGAAAAGGGCATTTAAAAAAGCCAAGTTCAAAATTTTAGGTTTTAAAATCAAAAGAAAGGGCTTTTTCCTTTTAACCCCCTTTTCCCCCCATGAGCCCTATTTTGAAAAAAATGGCCCGTTTTCAAAAATTTTAAAAGCCCCCGTTTCAAAAATTCAAATGCTATGAAAAATATGAAAAATGCTTCAATAAAAACAAACTTGGGACGAAAAATTGGGCTGGGAACTTTCCTTTTTAAAAGACAAAAGTCAGCTTAAATTTTTTGTTACCAAAAGGCCCAAAGAGGGACTCTCAAATTTTTCCAAAAAACACCCATTTTGCCCCCCGCTTTCCAATCAAAATTTTTTTCAAAGTGCTGAATTCCCCCAAAGGGAAATTGGGGATAGAGCCCAAAAGGGGTTTTAGCGTTGGTTTTCACATTAAATTTTTTATCGACCTGGGGTAAAATTTTAAACCTTTTCACAAGTCCCAAAATTTTTTTTTGGCGATTTAAAAAGGGGCACTTTTTTGCAAATTCACAAACCCAAAACAAATTTTTGGGGCCCAAAACGGCATTTTTTTCCCCTAATTTTGGCTTAAAAAAGGGGGGGGGGAAAGTGCGGGTTTGGTTTGTAGGGAAAGCTTAAAAATGTTCTTTTTTAATATGAAAATAATCCCTTCAAAAAAAAGAAAAAATTTCAGCCAACAATACCAAAAAAAAAAAAATTAAATTTTAATTTAATTTTACCAAACAAACAAGGGCATTTTAAAAAATGAAGGGCCCCCAAAGGGCTTCCCGGTTTTATTTTTGGGCTTCCCCTTTAAGATTTTTAAGTTTAAAATTTGAAGACAATCCATTCAAAAAATAACAAAGTTACAGCCCAAAAAATCCAAAAAATGAAAATTTTTAAAAAATTTACCTTCAAAGTCAAGGGCATTTTGCTGGGAATTCCCAAGGGGCCGGTTTTTGGGAAAGGACGTCATCGAAGATTTTTATTTACGTTTGAAAAAACAATCCATTCCAAAAAAAACAAAGTTAAAGCCAATAAACAAAAAAGAAAAAATTTAAAAATTTAAACCCTTTGAAAGAGAGGCATTTATGAGTAAGGCAAAGGGCTGTCATTTTTCTTAAAGGGGTAAGGGTTGAAATTTTTTTATTTTTTAAGTTTTAAGACCATCCCATTTAAAAATTTAAAAAAAGTTTCAGCCAGTTTAAAGCCAGAGCAAGCAAAATTTTTTACATTTTACCTTGAAGGTAAGGTCATTTATTATGGGAAAAAAAGAAATTTGTGGTCTCCCGAAATTTTTTGTCCCCAAGGGTTTTTTTGGGGGACAATACCCTCAAAATAAACAAATTTTAAACCAGGTACGTTTTCGGGCGGCAACGGCAAGGCCCAAAGGGAAAAGCCGAATATAAAAAACCTTTTCTTTTTTTAAAAGTGTGCGAAAATGAAAAAAGGAATAACTCCCCTTAAAATCAAAACAGAGTAATTTGTTCTTTAGCATTCTTTTCTACACAATTAGATCTCAAACCCACAAACTTCAATTTTTATGTTTATTTTTTAAATTAATCCCCGGGCAAAGTTACATTGAAAAAAGGGAAAAAAAAGGGCAATAATCCCAAAAATTTGGCCCAAAACAAAAGTTATGGTTCTTTAAACACTTCCACCCAAGGGGATCCCATTAAAACCACAAATTTCATGTTTTTTAAATTTTAAAAGTTTTTTGAAATTTAAACCCGGGCAAGTTTTAAAAAATAACAAAAAAAAGTCGAACGACACATAAAGCCCATTTTTAGCCCTTGACTCAACAATTGGTCATTAATAGTTTATTAAACCCAAACAATAGTAAAAATGAAAGTTTGTTATCAAAAGTAACCGGAAAAAAGAGCGGAAATTATACGAAATTTTAAAGGCCCCCTTTTGACCCCCTGACCTTTTACTTAGTGAACCCAACAATAGCAAAATAGAAGACTTTTGTGAAAAATAAAAACCAAAAAAGAGAAAGCAACCATTCTGAATTTAGGGCCCCTGTGCCCATGAACTTTGACCTAGTACTCAAAATAAATGGGGTCATCTATAGTTATAGCCAAATTTGTAAAAAAGATTTTTTTATCAATAGTAAAAGAAATGAGGGAAAATTTAACCCTTTTAAGGCCCCTTGGCCTTGGCCTTGACCTAGTGACTCTAGAATACTGGGGGTAATTTTTTATTTTATGAACCAATAATGTGAAATATAAGACTTTTTTTTTCAATAGAACCCAAAAGAAAAATCAGCAAACCATTCCGACTTTTTAAGGGGCTTTGTGACCAGACCTTTGACCTAGGCCCCCAACATTTTTAAGGGTACTTTGTTATGACCAATCAATTTTGGAAATATGAAGACTTTTTTATCAAAGTCCCAAAGAAAATGACGGAAACCTTTCCCCGACATTTAAGGCCCTTTGTGACTATGCCCTTTTTTAACCTAGTGATCCAAAAATCAATAGGTCACTACAGTTTGCTAATCACTATAAAAATGTCAAGATTTGTTTTTTAAATTTTTCAAATAATAAACGGAAACCATTCTGACTTTTAAAAGGCCCCCTGTGCCCTTTGACCTTTGCCCTTTGACCCCAAAAATCAATAAAATTTTTTTTTCTGAATATCCCAAAATCAGTATGTGAAATATAAACTTTGGAAAACAGTTTTAAAGATAACAGAGAAACCTTTTGGCTACCGACGGACGACCGACAAAAAACCCAAATTTTTAAAAAATGACAAAAGACTTTTGAAAAAACAATATATATTTTTTCCAAGTGTGAAAAAAAAGGTACAAAGTCAAAACTTAAAAACAAATATGTTTGTAAAACATGTATGCCCCAAATTGGACCAAATTTAGTCATTGATCGGGTTTTTTATAGCTTTTTTTTTCCTTTTTTTTTCTTTTTTGGGGTTTTTTACGTCACATCCCGAAGGTATGGGTCATATCGCGACTTCCAGTTTTACTGGTGGAGGAAGCCCTCAGTCCCCCTTCGGCATTATTTCAGGCACAAAAAGGGTCACCTTGAGTAAAACCCCACCGATTTTCCGTAATCTAGCTGGATAGCTTCTCACATAATAAACCCAAAGTCCCTGTCGGGATTTGAACCCAAAGTGGTGAGGGGAAGGGGTTTTTGAACTAAAAGCCCCAAAAAACCACTCGGCCAGGCGACTTTGACCTAGTGCCCAAAAAAAAATAAATAAGGGTTAATTATGGTCATGGAAGTCCCTAGGAAATTGTGACGAAAAAGGCTTGTCAGCAATTTTAGACAATGTTTTTTTCAATTTTATAAAAAATAAGCATAAATTTCAAAATATATAGGTCTCTTTAATGACAGCCAGTTGTTTTATTACTAAGACCTTTAAAGTGTGTCCAAAAAAGGACTTTTAGATTAATAAAAAAATATCAAACCCAAAGGGAACTTAGTTGTTAAGTTTTTGGGCATTGGTCATATGGCATTGCCTTTACCCTTAAATCAAAAAGGGTTTTCTACTGGGCCCAAAACCCAAGCAAACCGGGAGTTTGAAGGGAAAAAGGGGCCCATGGTTGGGGGTATTGATAGAAAGGGTTTTTACTTATAAGTCAAAGTACTTAGACTTTTGACATCTTAAAACAAAAAAACCATTGAGATCACTTTTGCCAAAAGCAATGCATCTGTAAAGCTTTAAGGGTTAAGGGGCCAGGGTTTTTTTCAAGTTATTGATAAAAACCATTTTTTAAATATAAGCAATCAAACCTTTACCTTTGATCCCTCGATCCAAAAAACAATAGGGTCATCTACTGGCCAAGACAATGCACCCACAAAATTTTAGGGGCCCAAAAGCCCCTGCTTTCAAGTTTATTGGAAAAAATTTTTTCCCCACAAGGGCAATGCCCTTTATCTTTGACCCCTTTTACCCCAAAAACAAAAGGGTCATCTGCGGTCTAAAAAAATCACCAAAACCAAGTTTTTAAGTTTTTAGGCTAAGCGCTCTTTTAATTATTGTCGAAAACCTTTTTTTCCTAAAAAGGCAAAGTGTTTTTGACCTTTTACCCATTGAACCCCAAAAAACTTGTGGGCATTTTGGTTCAAAAACAAGAAACAAACCAAAGTTTAAGTTCCAAAAACCAAAAATTTTTAAATTTTTCACTTGGAAACCGTTTTTAAAACCCACCCTTTAGTTTTTTCCCTTGGACCCCAAAAAACCCAAAAGGGTCAAAACTACTGGTCATGGCCAAAACACAACCAATTTGAAGTTCCAGGGCCCAACGTTTTTTTTTAAATCGAAACCAAATTTGGGCCTTTTTGGGCCGACGACAAAAAAAGGCAAAGGGGAAAATACCCAGATTTTTAGATTTTATGAACCAAAATTACCCAAAAGAAATTTTAATCTACCACAAAGTTTTTAGTTGATTAAAAAATTAAAGTACTGGAAAGAAAAACCCACGGACAAAAGGGAAACGACTATATGCTCACCCCTTTGGGGGGCATAAAAAATATTTTCATTAAAAACGTAAAAAAAATAAATTTAAAAAAAATTGTAGCTTTGTAACCCTTTACTAAATGAAAATTTCCCAAAAAGGAAAATTTCAAAAATTGTTCTCCAAAAAAAGAAAAAATCATTTCAAAAAAAGTATAGGGGGACATGTTAAATTAAAATGTAACAAGAGCCCATATGGGTAAAAATTTAGTGCAAAAATGTTTAAAAAGACCGTCCCGGGGAACCCCGCGAAAGGGTTTACTAATTTAAAAACTCGACCAAATAAGGGAAAAAAAAACTAAAGAAAAAAAAAAAAATATGATTTTAAAAATTTTAACACATAAACCCCCCCGGGACAAAAAATTTTAATTTAAAACCATTAAGTAAAAACGAAAATTACATGGGTAATAAACTTTTAAGTGACGTTTAAAATACCCATAGCGAAAACGCGCAAATGTTTAAACGTTAAAACTTTAAACGCTCTTTTGAAAATAGTCCTTTTTTTAAAGTTTTTTCCGTTCTTATTTCATAGAGTGATAAAAAAGAATATTTTATTCATGAAAATTTAAAACAAAATATTAAAATCGTTTTAATTAAAAAAAATAATGATTTAAATGAAATTTTTCAAAGAAATTCCGTTCCCCTTTAAACCCCAACTCATTCAAAATCCCTTTTTTCCTTTAAAACAAAAGAAAACACTCAAATGTTTAATTTTTTGGGACAAAAATAAAAAAGCATTTTGGAACCTAAGGGCAAAAAAAGTTAAAAAGATATTTATCCCTTTAAAGGAAAAAAACCAAAAAATTATTTTAAAACCAATGAATCCCTTTAAAAACCCAAAAAGAAAAAGTTTAAAAAAAATTTTAAGGTTTTTTTAAAATAAAAATAATTTCAAAGGGGGAAAAACTTTTTAAAAAAAGCTAGAGTTATAAACCTTTTTCAGCATATGTAGTAATGACTAAAAAACAAAATTTAAAGTAATCCCTTTTTTTAAAAAACCCAAAAATAATACCGAAAAAATATAATTAAAAATAAATTTTAATATATATATATAAATATAAAAATATATATATACTATATATATATATATATTATATTAAAAAAAAAAAAAAACACAGTCCATGAGTTAACTTATTT
>NW_026859910.1:0-41207 GCF_026571515.1 Ruditapes philippinarum
TTTTTCTTTAATTACCGTATAATTCTATAGTCAACTTATTTGTGACCCATTAACACCTGTACATTGTTGTGTTCAAATAACGATTTACATCTTAAATATGTTTACAGGTATTTCTTTAATGATATAATATAGATGATTTTTATTTTACATTTTCATGAGTATCATAATGTGTTTTTATTCTGTCACAACATAAGATATTTCTCGATTCCAAGGCATTTCAATCTTGATTGTGAGGGTTGGAAGGGGGTTTGGGGGTGGGAATCCATGGGGTAGGGGGTTGTAGAGAAGCTATCTATGATGGGATCATAGCAAATGTAATAAGATATTCTAAATCATTGTGTTACGTAGATGCATAATATGTAATCAAGGTAAAGGGCACATGTATTTATGCAATATAGCAAGACCAAACATCATATATATATATATTATATCATCCATTTCTTTAGTAGACCTGTATTTGAAATCCAAACAACATATATTGATATTGTCAAGTTGCGATATGTTACTATTTATATGCTGCAGCTTCATTGTTGTCTATTTTTCATAATTGTACAAGATTGTATTGCAAATTAGAAGTCGTTATTGCAAGTAAGAAGGCATTATTGCAAGTTATAAGCTGTTATAAGCCTTTATTGCAAGCAAAAAGCCTCTTTTGCAAGTAAGAAACCTCCATTAATTATTATAAGACTTTATTCAAGTTTTGAAGTCTATTGTAAGTAAGAAACCATTATTGCAAGTTAGAAGCTGTTATAAGAAATCATATTTGCAAGTTAGAAGCTATTATTGCAGTTAGAAGTCATTATTGCAAGTAAGAAGTCATTATTGCAAGTTAGAAGCCATTATTGCAAAGTAAGACGCTGTTCTAAGCCATTATTGCACAGTATAAATCAGTATTGCAAGTAAGACGTCATTATTGCAAGTAAGAAGTCATTATTGTAATTTAGAATCCCCTATTAAAAAAATTAGAAGTTGTCATTGCAAATTAGAAGACATTGTTGCAAATTAGAAGTCGTCATTGTAAATTAGAAGTCATTATTGTAAATTAGAAGCCACTGTTTCAAGTTAGAAACTGTTATTGTATACTAAAAGCCTTTAGTAAGAAAGTAGCTTTTTTTTTCAAAGTTGAAACTTTTTAATAGCTCTATGCATGTCATGGATATTGGAACATTTTCTCTTTTCACTTTTAATATGAACAATGTTTTTCAGAAAATTTCTAATATTGACCAACTTTTAATAAAAATAAACATCTTTAAGTACATTTGTAAAATTCAGTTGAAGAAAAAGACCTTTATACTGGCTATTTTTAAGTTTTTAGCACTGAGGTCTTTTCCACAATTTTCTGTTGTCATATTTTCACAAGTACCTTATCTAGATAGATGGTGCAAGAGTAGTGTTTAATTATCTTGCACTTGAAAAAGAGCTGTATGTAAAAAAAAAGTAAATCCAATCTTCAAAATTCATAAGATTTTATCATTATTTTTTTTTATTTTATCAAAGAATAAACTGACTTGTGATTGAGGAATTTGTGTTTTATGAATAAGTTTTGTTTTCTAAGTGTTTAAAAAGAAATTGGTATGACAATTGAATAACTGCTTGGTTTTATATGAAACCAAAGAATATGATTTCCATATATTTATTTATAAAAAACAATTTTACTGTAATATGAAAGGGTTAAAGAAAGATGAGTGCCTATTTAATTAAATTATTTACACTGTATATATTTTATTGTCCATGCCGTCCATTATTTCATATTTTGCTGTCGTTATTTTATGCAGCTGAGATATTTTATTTTTATTTTGAAAGAACATTCATTATAAGATTTAGCTACTCTGTGATTTTATGCATTAAAATTTGTTTATTGTAATTGTTCAAAAATTTGTTATAGGAACTGGGGGAAAAAAGCATGTTTTATTTATTTGTTTTCTGTTTGGAAGAAGTTAAGGCATATTGATGAAACATTTACATAATACTGCAAAAGTAATTTATCACATATCCGTGCCGCTTTTGCGACTCCTAAAAATGGTATTGCAAGGCGATGCATATATTTTGACGTGACGTCATTTGCGTTATACAAACATAATGTAAAGACTGGCTAAATGTTAGCATTATACTATAGGCACATCAATGGAAAATGATTATTTTGCCCTTTAAACAGTCTTTATTTTTGGTATATGACAAATAGAATATTAAATTCATGTTAGTTGATTACTGATTTGATTGAACTCGTTCAATAAAATAATATAATGCATGCCAGAGGCTTGCATAATTATGATAAAATTTTATTCAACTTGTTCAATTAATTCAGTATTGAACTAATACATTCATTCAATATCCTCAATACCTTATAATTAAGTCATACATTTTTTAATTGTAGGTGCCTCGAATCTTGTGGTCTTAATTCTTTGCAAAATTTTTCTGTTCAAGACTTCTGTAAGAATTTGTTAAAGGGTCCTTGTGGCTGGATGGTTATCTACTTCTAGTCACTTGTGGTCGCTTTGGGTTCGAATCCTGTCAATTAAAGAAATCTACCAGCTTGCTTAAGGAAGGTCGGTGGTTCTACTCAGGTGCCACTTTTTGCCTGAAATAATGCACAAAGGGTTACTTGAGAACTTCCTCCATCAGTAAATGCTTACGACAAATTTTGAATTCTTATAATAAACAAATTTTATTACTGTCTGCGATACATTATCAGTACCGTTTTCAGTTATTTAATTTCATGTGTTGCGACCAGATATTTTACTTTTATTTTAGATTTTTTCCTGATTTGATTGTATACATTTGTATTTATATTATTTTTTGCACCCCTATGTTTGAAAATTTGGAACATTCTGCTTCACTTGATGGATCATTTCATTGTGGTCATTCAAGGGTAGGCAGGTGTTGGTGTAAGGTTTAGTTATTTTATATATTGTGTGGAAATATGTGAAATAAAAAACATACTTAAATCTTTTTATATAAAATGGCTGTTTTGATGGTTTTAAAATTAGATTCCCAGTGAAGTTCAGAAATTTGTCTTCTTTTTTAACCTTAAATTCATTATTATTTGTGGGTAACTATTTTTTGTGGTTTTTGTTTATAGGTCAATCCACAAATTTAAAATCCAACAAAATTTTCATTTTTTCTGCTTTAAGATTATTTTGAATCACATTTACATTTTAACTTTTGGAAAAATAAACAGTCAACAAATTTTAATACCCACAAAAAATTTTCTTTGTGACAAAACAACGAAAATTCGTGTCCACAAAAAATAACGATTTTGCAGTACTTATTAAGACATCTTGAACATGCATGCTTGATATTTTATCTGTCATAAATTTCTTGTAGCAAAATTTTTAAATTTTTAAAAAAGTCATATTTATACATTTCTTGTCTCAGAGGAGTGCTATTTATAAAAAACATTCCGCCATTTTTATTTCTGTGATGCGCCATGTAAACACATTATATTATTTTCTGCAATAAAGTATACCAAGCTTAGAAAGCAAATTGTCTTTGTTATATATTCTCTATTACAGGATATCTGTGGCTATATATTTAATGATTTGCATCTTTAGAACTGTTAAATTACTATGTTCCTTATTAGCCATTCTGTTAATTACACATACAAAACTGTTCATTACAAGCTACTATGTAAATATTTACAGAACTGTTCATTACTAGCCATTCTGTGAAATACACTAATCTTACAGAAGTGTTCAATACCAGCCACTATGTGAATTTCTTACAGAACTGTTCATTACTAGCCATTCTGTGAATTGCACTTTAAGAACTGTTCAATTACTAGCCATTCTTTGAATTACACTGACATAACTGTTCATTACCAGCCACTATGTGAATTTCTTACAGCAATGTTCATTACTAGCCATTCTGTAAATTACATTTGCAGAACTGTACATTACTTTCAATTATGTGAATTTCTTACAGCAATGTTCATTACTAGCCATTCGGTAAATTACATTTGCAGAACTGTACATTACTTTCAATTATGTGAATTTCTTACAGAAATGTTCATTACTATAGCCATTCGGTAAATTACATTTACAGAACTGTACATTACTTTCAATTATGTGAATTTCTTACAGAAATGTTCATTACTAGCCATTCGGTAAATTACATTTACAGAACTGTACATTACTTTCAATTATGTGAATTTCTTACAGAAATGTTCATTACTAGCCATTATGTGAATTACACTTACAGAACTGTTCATTACTAGTCTCTATGTGAATTTCTTACAGAACTGTTCATTTCTTGCCATTCTGTTAATTACGCTTACAGAACTGTTCATTACAAGCCATTCTGTGAAATACACTTATGGAACTGTTCATTACCACATGTACCAGCCACAATGTGATTTTCTTACAGAAATGTTCATCACTAGCCATTCTGTTAATTACACTTAAAGAACTGTTCATTACTTACCACTAAGTGAAACCTTACAGAAATGTTCATTTCAAGCTTTTCCGTCACAAATTCTTGCAACTCCCTGAATGACCTGCCACACAGCAAGTAATTGCATCTCTGTGGATGTCCTGCCACACTGCAAATACTTGCAACTCTGTGAATGACCTGCCACACTGCAAATACTTGCAACTCTATATACATGATATATGCACTGCCATACTGCAAATACTTGCAACTATGTGTATTTATCTGCCACACTGCAAATACTTGCAACTCTATATATGCAGTGCCTGGTGCAAATACTTGCAACTCTGTGTATTTACCTGCCAAACTGCAAATATTTGCAACTCTGTGAAAGACCTACCACACAGAAAATACTTGCAACTCTGTGAATGCAATGCAACACTGCAAATACTTTCAAACTATGTGTATTTACCTGCCACACTGCAAATACTTGCAACTCTGTGAATGCCCTGCCACACTGCAAATACTTGTTACTATGTGCATATTCCTGCTACACTGCAAAAACTGACAACTCTGTGAATGACTGGCCACACTGAAAATACTAACAACAACAGTGAATGACCTGCAACACTGCAAATACTTGCAACTATGTGAATGACCTGCAACACTGCAAATATTGACAACTCTGTGAATGACCTGACACACTGCAAATACTTACAACACCATGAATGACCTGCCACACTGCAGATACTAACAACACTGTGAATGACTGGCCACACTGAAAATACTAACAACAACAGTGAATGACCTGTCACACTGCAAATACTTGCAACTCTGTGAATGATCTGCCACACTGCAAATACTTGCAACTCTGTGAATGATCTGCCACACTGCAAATACTTGCAACTCTGTGAATGCAATGCCATACTGAAAATACTTGCAACTCTGTGAATGACCTGCTATACTGCAAATACTTGCAACTCTGTGAAAGACCTGCCACACTCCAAATACTTACAACTCTGTGAATGACCTGCCATACTGCAAATACTTGCAACTCTGTGAATGACCTGCTATACTGCAAATACTTGCAACTCTGTGAATATCTGTCACACTGTAAATATTTGCAACTCTGTAGATGACCTGCCACACTGCAAATACTTGCAACTCTGTGAATGACCTGCCATACTGCAATTACTTGCAACTCTGTGAATGACCTGCTATACTGCAAATACTTGCAACTCTGTGAATGACCTGCCATACTGTAACTCTGTGAATGACCTGCCATATACTGCAAATACATGCAACTCTGTGAATGACCTTTTATACTGCAAAAACTTGCAACTCTGTAAATGACCTACCATACTGCAAATACTTGCAACTCTGTGAATGACCTGCAACACTGCAAATACTTGCAACTCTGTGAATGACCTGCCATACTGCAAATACAATGTACTTGCAACTCTGTGAATGACCTGCCATACTGCAAATACTTGCAACTCTGAATGACCTGGCATACTTCCAATACTTGCAACTGTGAATTACTTGCCACAGAGCAAATGCTTGTGAATTAATTGCCACAGAGCAAATACTTGTGAATTACAGCTACAGAACAAACACTTGCAACTCGGTGAATTATATGTCACAGAGCAAATACTTGCATCTATGTGAATATCAAACCATTTTGCAAAATACCTTCAACTTTTTGACTTTGTAAATTACCTATTATTGCACAAATTTCTTGCTACTTGTTAATTTACTCCTTCACAAGGGTCGGGACACTGGCGAGACCCTTCTGCAAACATAGAGGAAAATATCCTTCAAGTAAGTAAAAAGAAACATTTTCCTCACACGGGCCACGTACTTGTATCATACAACAGTTACCGCTGCTGAAAGACTAATTACAATGGTAGAGTAAGTGTCCAGTGCAACCGACTTTATGACCATACAAGTAACTACTGACCAAATGAAAATACATTATTGTCACATTTTGTGCCTTTTTCTCCCCCTACTGTAATCCACCATCAAGAGAGTTTACACGTCGCTTGGGAAATATTGGTGATGTATAAACATATTGGCGAGGCTTGTTTTTTTATGTTTTATTACATCATAGATCTATATATATTCGCGTAAATAAGGCTCACGGAAACGTGTTTTAGTTAACTACTGAATCGCAATGCCCTTGCCGAAGGACTTCGGCACTAATCGCATATTTTCGGCAATTTCTGTTTGATATGCACTTTTCTAAAAGCCAATGAGTTTCGAAAATCATTCAATCATAGCAATCAAACATGTTCTCATGTATAATTTAGGTTTAGTACCGGATAAATAATTACTCATTAATACAATGTGCCACTTAGGCGACTTTGAAGCATGAATAAGATAAAAAATTTCTAGCGCTCAAACATGATACAGAGTCACGTGTTAGTAACTATATGATAAGATAATGTAAATTTGATAGGTGAATATTGTTATATGTAGTTATATTAAATCTAGATGATGTAGTGAGGAATCAAGAAGATGTAGTAATGTGAAGAGAAATGGTTATATGTACATGTAGTTGTATGAACGCAAGAATGAGTAGTAATGTTAAAATGGTTATATGTAGTTATATATGAAATCAAGATGTAGTAATGTGAAAAGAAATGGTTACCTGTAGTTGTATGAATGCGAGGTTTAGTAATGTGAAAAGAAATGGTTACATGTAGTTAAATGAAAGCAAGAAGATGTAGTAATGTGAAAAGAAATGGTTATATGTACATGTAGTTATATGAACGCAAGAAAATGTAGTAACGTGAAAATGGTTATATGTAGGTATATATGAAATCAAGATGTAGTAATGTGAAAAGAAATGGTTACCTGTAGTTATATGAATGCGAGGTGTAGAAATGTGAAAAGAAATGATTATATGTAAGTTATATGAACTCAAGAAGATGTAGTAATGTGAAAGAAATGGTTATAATTATAATGTAGTACATTGAAAGCAAGAAGATGTAGTAATGTGTAAATGGTTATATGTAGTTATAAGAAAGGAAGATGTAGTTATGTGAAAGCCACTATACGTAGTTATGTGAAAATGACTATACATTTTCATTTTCACAAAAGGTCACCTTTAGGCCTAAGCACTATGTGCTCCAGACAATTACAAAAATATATATAAAAAAATAAAATAGAATAAAACAAACAACCGTGTGTCACATCTTTACAATCTGTGAGAGCAAACAATCAAATCAAAATAAATAATTTCCAGATTACGTCATAACAATATTGTTTGGCACTCTACATATTCAAAATACACTTACACCACGCAATATGTTAATTAAAATATTCAGTGCACGTGGATTTTCCCACGCGCAAATATGTACTGGGTGATGCACGTTAGCGTCTGTTAAATACTATAAACCCTATCACCAGACCAGAACATCGGTACATCTGCAGGTTTCCGCTTTATATACCAGACATTTTAATAAATTAAACGAGCCATTGGCATTATAACAAAACGGAAAATAGTCTAATAGATAAATTAGATTATTGCCCGATATGTTATATTAATGGTTATATATGTTGGTCGCTTATATTATATAAAAGCGTATATAATTGCATAATAGATAAATTAGATTATTACCCGATATGTTATATGAACGGTTATATATGTTGGTCGCTTATGACACGTATAACGCGTATATAGGTGAGTTTTTGCTGATCCGTTATATATGTGTGTGTATATATTATATATCTCTCTACTTTAAGTGTTTGTCACATTATTTGTTGTTCGCTTATTAAGAAGGATTTTGACAGCTTACAATCATCACAATCATATTTTATTTGATTGATAAAGTAATGTTTATCAAAATATAAAGCTTCACAATAAGTGACAAAATATGTCTTAATAAGCAGCCAGTTTTCTCCTTTTTTCAATCTTATCTAAATGCTTAGATGTATGGTCAAACAAAAATAGATACTTTCTAATGTTTCATTCCTAGGACAAATACACATATGTTTAACAGAATTGAACAAAACCTCTAGCTTCAACTGTCCCAAGTATCATTCGAAATTGGACATTGAAGTAAAATCAAAAGTGTTTACTCTGTGATTTTGACTTAAAGAACTAAAAAAAGTCTGAATATGGACTAATAAAAAAGGCAAGTCCGTTGGATCATGAAATATATGAGCCGCGTCACAACAAAACATCCAGTATTTACTCGTAAGTTAAGAGCCGCGTCACGACAAAACCAACATAATGGGTTTGCATCCGCGCAGTCTGATCAGGATCCATGCTGTTCGCTATCAGTTTCTTTACTTGTTATAGGGTCTGTAAGCGAACAGCATGGATCCTGATCAGACTGCGCGAATGCGCAGGCTGGTCTGGATCCATGCTGGTCGCAAACCCATTATGTTGGTTTTGTCGTGACGCGGCTCATATGTTAACTTACGAGTAAATACTGGATGTTTATATATGTGCATATTTTTATATATTTTGAATTATTTGTAATAAACAGACTTTTCCCACGACTTTTTAGGATGTACGCGGATAACTTATATTTATAAGTGTTTGTTATCAACTTATTTATGCATTGTTTGCGTATATAAATGTATGTTAGATTATATTAACCATATGAGTAGTTAATAGTTGAATACAGTTTATAGCTAAGATCTATAATGATAATTTAAGCGCACGTGCAACAATTTTACTCTCACTCCGCGGATCATGCATATTTGTTCACCACGCAATGGAATATCTTCTGTTTAAGCCTAAATGAATTGTTGTATTTTATTATTGTTATTCTTTATTTTGCAATAATTTGTTACAATCGTAACTCGAATAGAATGGCATTAAAGAGAATAAATGCACCAATTTAACTGGGATAAGAGTTGCGATTATTCTTTGAATATATACTTATGGTATATACGTATTGAATGTATATAACTATATATGTAAACTTGCTACTATCAGCTTAAGCTCTATATGTACAATGTTCAATATCAGCTGTTTATGTCGTTTTATAAATAATAATAAAACCGTACATTTCTAGTTAACCTATATGCATGCATAACGAGTGACACGCGAACATATTTTTTTATGTGTGCGCATTTCCACCGATGCTGGTTTGATTTGATATTTACCGTAGGAAGATAACTTATCTTTTTTTATTTCAAATTGATATCTTTTCCTAGATCTAGATGCAGAGAAAAACATGCTTGTATTTCATTACCGTACGTGTGTATTTACCACATGCGATGGGGGGCAAGCGTTGGTAAGCCGTTAGCAATGTTTCGTTCTCAATCAAACATATCGGACTGACATCTGGAAATTTACCCAATACACAAACTATACAGTATATACTTTTTGTTTAGCTATGATAGAACAGCGGAAAATACACTAGTACCGTGGTATACAGCTGATGTATTACACATATGTAATGTTCTCGAAGATTTGGCATAGATTAATCACGTGCGTTCTTGCCAGGTAACTCAGAAAAAGGTGTAGTTTTGTTCCAAGATCGTTTACAAAATGCGCACAACGTCAGTGATTTGTTCTTAATATGGCACGAGGAACTACAAAAGTAATGACGTAGAGCACTGGAATTATAAGAAATGTCTACTAAAACTTGACGAAAGTTGTGAAATCTTGGAATTTCAAAGGAATTTATGGAGTAAACTTGACTTCCGCGGTAACTGTGTAAGTGTAGGAATATAATTTGTTTCGTAAGGTGTATATTTTATTTATATTTTGTTAGATAGTTTAGAAAAAATAAAACAACAAAACAATGAGTGAAGAAGAATCGAAGGGACCGGCAGTGTGTGAGCATTTTGAGCCTCAAGCATGGAGGAAAACTGTATGTAAAAATTGTTTCCAGCCACCCGATGCACATCCCACCGGAAGTGGCTTAAATGGCGTTGCTGACATTTCCGGTTCCGGTAAAGGGGACGAACGAAGAAGCTCTTCAGTGGAGAAGGCCGAAAAAACAGCCGCTTCCTCTTTGAAAAGTAAGTTCGAACAATTAGAGATTGATAAATTCAAGCCAAAGGAAGCGGCTCATACATTGCCAAGGACGAAAAAAGCAGGCGCGTTAGCTTTAATAACTGAAAAGTATGATGAACTGGATAGGCAAGCAGGTAGACTAGAAAGCCCAACTAAAGGCATTCCACCCCCTACCCCTCCAAAAACTTATAAGAAACCCAAAGACGGTCTTTCGAAATCTAAATTCGGATCGGTAGAAAACATTTCTTCAGATGACGATATAGGTGAAAATAAACTTGGACTTAAATTTAAATTTGGATCTATGGAGAATATATCAATGTCCGACAAAAAGAAAGAACCCGTTCCAACACCAGCACAAAAATCTAAATTTGGTGGCTCTATTGAAAATATTTCAATATCTATAAAAACAAAATCCGCTGGGAAAGACCCTAAGGATAAGAAAGATATATTTGCTGGTAAACTTGATTCGTTTCAAAATGAATTTAAAGCAGCTTCAATGTCAAAATCAGGACAGACAGTTATTCATCAGCAAAAGGATGGACATGTTGATATTATAAGTCTTCCTGGTAAAAATAAAGACACTGCTGATAAAGATAAGAAATATGACCAAAAGAAAGACACCGTTGGAAAGTTAAATGACAAAAACCAAGCATTATCAAACAAGTTAACCGCATCAGACAAAGAAAAACAGTCTGATGGTAAACAAACTAAGAATTTTCTTACCTCAACAAAAGACAAACAAAACGACAGCAAGACTGAAACAGAACCGAAAGGTGGGAAAATTGACCTCAAAGCAGGTTTAAAATCTGTCAATAAAGATAAAGAGGATAATAAACTTTCGAGTTATAAAGACAAATTAAATAAAACAGAAGAAAAACCTACTTCTAAATTTAACCAAGACAACAAGTTTAAATCTTTAGCTGATAAGAAAAAAGAGGAGCCAAAGAAGCTGGACTTAAAGAAACAAGAAACTGCTCAACCGGAAGAAAATAAAAAGCCGAAATTTAGTTTTAAAGACAACTTAAAATCTCCTGAGCCGGATAATAGTCCATTATCAAAGTTTAAAGACAAACTAAAATCCCCCACGACGGAACCTGATAAGAAGCAAGCCCCATCATGGAAAGATAAATTAAAAGCTTCAACAACAGATAACGAAAAGAAACCAGATTTAAAAAGCCAATTAAAATCACCGACCCCAGATAAAGAAAAAGAGCCTGATTTTAAACAAAAGTTTCAATTAAAATCCAAATCAAAAGATGAAGATAAAGCGTTTCAAGCTAAAGCAAATGATAAATTGAAGTCCCCAACTCCTGAAAAGGACAATATTTCAGAATTTAAATTGAGATCTCAATTGAAATCGCCAACACCAGATAAGGAAAAAGAGCCAGGATTTAAAATGAAATCACAAGACACAGGTTTCAAGTTAAAACCTTTTGCAGCAAAAACAAACACTGAAGAAAGTGACAAAAAATCAACAGACTTATTAAAAATATCGAAAGCAGATTCTGATAAAAAGTCAGACCAACTTAAACTGAGAGAAAATCTTAAGTCTCCTTCTACCGAAAAAACTCTCACGCAAGATCTCAAATCGAAATCCGGGTCTGGAAAAACAGACGACGATGAAAGCTCAAAAAGCAAAAACAAACCACTTGACTTTCGCACTGGTCTTAAGAAAACGAATGATGCTTCAAACAAAGATAAAGACAAAGATTTACCAAAACTGGACTCAAAAAATAAATTTGAATTACCTTCATTAAAGTCAAATAAAACAAACTCTGTAAGTGATAATAAAAGTCAAGATTCAAAAGGTAAGCCTGGAGGTTTGGATAATAAGGACACTGAAAAGACAAATAATAAGTTCGAATCAAAGTTTAAGTTAAACAAGACTGATCCAAAGACCTCAATAGTTGACGAGAAAGACAAAATTGGATCAAAAAAGTTTGAACTTCCGAAACTTAAATCAAAATCTGATAAACCTGATGAACCAAAAACGGATTTAAAGTCAAGGTTCGAACCCAAATCAAAATTGAATGAAGCTAAATCAGAACCCAAAACAAAATATGAAATTCCAAGTCTCAAAAAAGTTAAATCTCCGGAACCCGATTTATCACATGTGAAAAAAGATGAGAAACCTAAGACAGACAAAAGTGAGGCTAATTCAGTCTCAAGTGAAAAACATGACACTAAAAATACTGCTGATACGAAGTCTTCCTCAATAGACACAAAAGCCGACTTTCAGAAAAATAAAGAAAATGAGGAAAGTCGAAACTTGGAGTCCAGGGAGGAAATCGATACGAAAAATACTCCAAATGCCTCTGCTATCAATAAAACAAATTTCGACAACGTTTCGTCTGATATCGAGGCTGTTTCTGGTGACGCATGCGCGGATAAACGCACGCGCGAGAAGTCACCTTTACACGTGGATACTCAGGTATTCACTAGTAGTCGGAGTAAAACCGCGGGAGTCAATAGTCTTGACGAGAATAACTTTGACAGTACTGATAATGCTATAGGAATTTCGAGTATAGACTTTAAGACAGCAAAAAGCCCTCCGAAAGATTCCTTAGATAAAACAAAAATTCAAAATGGCGACATTGCAATGGAAAATCATGACCGACAGGCCGAGATTAAGATGGACGATGAATACAAGTCAATTAAAGACAAATATACCACCAGTGAACTTGAAAAGTTGAAAACGGAATTGGCAATAATGAATGAAAGATGTCAGAATTTAGAAAAGGAAAATGAGCTACTCAGGGACGAGCTTCATGAAAAGAGGACGTCTGAATCTTCCCTCAAGAAGCACCGTGAGGACGTAGAGCACACAATCAAGGGCCTCCGTGATCATCTAGATTCTATGGAAGAAAAATGCACGCGTTTAGAATCTGAGAATATTAATCTTATGAATGATTTAAAATCAAAACATGAAAACAATCAGCAAAAACCAAACTCTAAAGAAGCAGACGACTTTGACGAACGCTTGACATCAAGAGAAAAAATAATGGAGGACATGATGGAAGAAAACGAACAATTAAAACAAGAAATTAATGAACTCAAAGTTGAAATGGAGGAAATGTATGATAGCTTTAGAGACCAGGAGGCCGAAGAATTTAGAGAGATTCAAAAAGAGTTGGAATATACGGCTAAGAATTGTCGCATTCTTCAGTTCAAACTTCGGAAAATGGAGAGAAAGAACGATCAAATCGAACAGGATAAAAACCAGTTTGAGGGTAAACTCAGGAAGCTCCAAAATTCATTCCAGGACAGGGATGCCGTCTCTCACATACACTCTCTAGAGGACGAGCTCAGAGTAAGTAACAAGTTTGATCCTTTCAGATAATTAATTAGGATAATTGATAAGTAACATCACAAATTTAGAAATGCCTAACGGTCCTTATAAGCGTCCATACTTGCAAATACGTAGATGCCATATAAGCTTTCATATCGAGTAATTTAAGAAAATGTATCATAAACTTGAACTTTCTGTTTATTGTATACATTTTTCTCTTTTTTGGACATCACAATTTGAAAAACTCCCCCTACATTTTGTGTATTGGTTGAATTTAGAAGAAAGTAGTCCGGCAAGGCACCAGTGAAAATTCGGAAAATATGCTTCACTGCAGTGAAAAAAAAATACAGTGAAAATACGGAGACTGAAAAAAACGCATTTTATTTCATCAATATTAATCAATATTTCATTTATAAGTTTATAAACATGTACATTGTATAAAGATACAAAATTTAGCAAAGTTAAAGCTACTTTTATATACAAAATTTACATGTCTTGAAACGTGTTCGTGAGATATAAAAGAAAAACTCAAATTGAATAATTTTTACTATTATTATTA
The DNA here is from genome assembly GCF_026571515.1 of Ruditapes philippinarum. NCBI lineage: Eukaryota > Metazoa > Mollusca > Bivalvia > Venerida > Veneridae > Ruditapes > Ruditapes philippinarum. The sequence continues at coordinate 14,194 of NW_026859910.1, forward strand.
TTCACTAGCAGGCCCACGTTTTTCATTTTGTTAACTTATAATCATAGGAAGGTAGGCTGGGCTTATCAGGACTTGCTATAAAACACCTTCTTTATGACGTAAAATTAATAGGTTCTCATACAAAAACGATATGGTTATACAATAATGTGCCATGTAATGCATGATAAATTTTATTTAGAATTGATTATTAATATAATTTATCAATTTATATCAGAACTTGATTAGCTTCTGTAACCCATTAAATGATAGAGTGCAAAAAAAAAAAACCCCCCAAAAAAACCAAACAAACAAACAAACGAAAAAAAACCACACACACAAAAAAACTAATATTCACATTTTCATAGTCTATTTCGTTTAGATTTGTTATATACACTATTACATTGTAAGAATATTGATATCGAAAATATATACATGTATATTTAGCATCAGCCTGTAGAAATCGTGCAGCTTTATGAATGAAAAAGAAAAAAAAAGTTTTGGGTAATAAATAAAACACTTAAGATAAGATTTCCAGTTATTATCTATTTATTTGCTGCACAGTGCCAGATATTTTAAATATATTCTCAATAATCCCAAACGTCAAACGCTATTACGAAATTTGTGTTGTTTTTTTTTTCTCTCAAGAATTATGAATATATTTAAGGTATAAGATAATAATATTTTTTCCGACAGAAGTAAAATATAGGTAAAAAATATAGTATCGAAATACTGAGCCTAATAATGAGCTATTCCGTATTTTTTTTAATGTATTTAAAGATTTAGCTTTTAGCAACAGAAATCAGTTTCGCTCGTAAAGATTTAAATGCATCTTGCGACAGAGTACATGCTCGGTCGTCACCTTGTTGCCCCCAAGTTTTACTGTGTAAATTTACTATATATACTGTGGAAAACTTAAATTTTAATGTAATATTTTTATTAGTCCGGCAAGACAAAAGTGCAAATACGGAAAGTATGATTCACTGCAGTGAAAACAAAATTGAAGGGAAAATACGGAAAATGTAAAATGTAAGCTAAATTAAAATGAAAATGTATTACATTCAAAAATAACAAATATTCCTCGAACTCTTATCTACATCTATATATTATTTGAATATTTCAATGTAAATGTCTTATATTTCATTTAACAGCTTGCTAAGGAAGTGTCCGTTCGTCTGCACGACGAGCTAGATCTAATGGAGGACCGACGTAGCAAGGTAGAAGAGGAAAACCGACACATAACTGAGCTTCTCGAGCATGCCGACCGGAAACAGTTCAGACTCGAACTTGAGGTGGACAAATTAAGAGATAAGGTTAGACATATGTTAGAAATTTAATATTTCGTTTTTTTTGGTAGTTCCATTCTGATTTGGGTTGTTGATATATACATTTAGCTTTGCTACGGTTTACCATCTTTATCATTTCTGTAACGCACTATGACGATTTACTCTTTTTATTGTATTTCTGTAATGCCCCGCGACGATGTACTCTCTTTATCAGCAACGATTTACCCTCTTTATCATTTCAGTAGCGTCCTGCGACGATTTTAGCTTTTAACCTGTGCGACGATTTACCCTCCTAATCATTTTAGTAGCGCCCTGCGACATTAAATATTTTAACCTCTGCGACGATTTACTGTCTTATTCATTTCAGTAGCGCCTTGCGACATTAAATATTTTAACCTCTGCGACGATTTACTCCCGTAAACATTTCAGTAGCGCCCTGCGACATTAAATATTTTAACCTCTGCGACGATTTACTCTCTTAATCATTTCAGTAGCGCCTTGCGACGATTTAATCATTTTACCTCTGCGACGATTTACTCTCTTCAACATTTCAGTAGCGCCCTTCGACGATTTAATCTTTTAAACTATGCGACGATTTACTCTCTTCAACATTTCAGTAGCGCCCGCGACGATTAAATCTTTTAACCTCTGCGACGATTCACTCTCTTAATCATTTCTGTAGCGCCCTGCGACGATTAAATCTTTTAACCTCTGCGACGATTTACTCTCTTAATCATTTTAGTAGCGCCCTGCGACGATTTAATATTTTAACCTCTGCGACGATTTACTCTCTTAATCATTTCAGTAGTGCCCTGCGACGATCCAATCTCTTAAGTTCTGCGACGATTTACTGTCTTCGTCATTTCATAATTGGCCTGCGACGATTTAACCTCTCAAACTCTGCGACGGTTTATAAACTCTTCATCACTTTTGGCCTGTGACAATTAACCACATGGCGAATTAAATCTCTTTTGAAAAGGAATAATATATCGATAGCGTAAATTGTCGATTTACTTGTTTATTTTTTTTTTAATTTTTGTATCATTTCAAAAGTTTCATTTGTCGATAAATCTGATTAAGTCGACTGTGAAATAAAGTTACAAGACTTGTCGTAAGCTGTAAGGCATGTATTTACATTTGGAACAATCTTACCAGCTGTATGTAGATTAATTTTAATAATATTCTTGCATAATGAGCTATGAATATTGACCCGTATTCCATTAGCAGACAGAATTGCCTATTTATTCGGACATCAATAATTATGGACACTTTAAGATTTTTAGTAGCTATAAAGCTAGGTAGTGCTTGGGAGTTGGGGGGGGGTGGGGGCGGCGGCGTTTGTAAATGACATAGTTGATTTAATTTTCCAAGTGCTCAGCTGTTACCAAAAACAATAAATTTAACAATAAAAGATAAACAACAGAACGCTACAGTGAAAAGCTAATATATCAAACACACGTATTTGATTGCGTGAAAATAGAAATTCTCCAGAGGCAAGTAAGATAAAGTATTTGTGATGCTGTTAAGTGCACTATAGGAAGCTGCCACGCTGAATCATTACACGGGAATGGTTCCTTTCTGTTAATTAACTCTACAATTAACCACCTATAGAGAGCAATAACAAAACAAGCAGACGAATGAAGCGTTACGCATTAGAATCTTTTTAACTGTGGTCCGATATATATCAGTAGCAATCACTAATGGTGTGAAAGGTTTTAGTTGCATGTATATAAAACTTCTGTATATATTTATGAAAATATTTACATAGATCTACAAAAATGCCTTTCAAAAAACGTCTGTGTATATATTTAAATCATGATAATGGTCGGAATGGGATGAATTACAGTATTATCCTAAGCGTTCATTTTAACATGTATACATGTATATGTATTTAGGGCAAACATCCAACATATTAGACATTCTTGTACGATGTTTTTTTTCTATTTGATGAAACGAATTATTTAGGTCATTAACTTTCTCTAATATATATTCCGTCTGTTCGAGGTTCAGTCCCGTTACGTTCAACAGAAACCTGTCCGTTATAGCAGACGACAAAAAATGTTGATGCATTTTCCGAATGTAAGAGGTTATTATGGGGTCATTGTAGTTTGTCCGTCTGTTCTAAGCTGAATACGAAATATGTGTGATATTTTGGGAGGACAGTTTAACAGGAGTGTACTATAAATTGCTGATGAATTTTCCATGTTTAATTTAAGAGAATCGTTCGGTGACGTTAAAACGTATGCAGGATACAAATCAAAAAGCGTTTGATCTTGTTCGTCTGTTGCAAGAAGACGACAAAATATTTAACAAAATTTTAACCATATTTATCACCTATCAACAACCACTATAAAATGCATTCATAAAAAGATGAAATTGACCATATAATTAAAACATAATAGTTACGGGCAGCAATCTGGCTGTAAGGACAAAATTGATTATGTATGTAAGTTTATATAGAATGCCATTTCCGTTTACAATGTTTTTTTTAAGCAGTTAGACCATGTTTGAGTAAGGCATATATAAAATGGAAGGAAATAAGCAGCACTATTTTTATGGCATGTATAACAATCTATAATGTAGGAATTATTCCTAAACATAATTAGTCGTTGTGACCACAAAGCACAATTTTTATATATATTCTATTATAATCTTAGCATATTGAAAAAAAAATATATTGAAAAAAAAACCTGATATTTGTGTGAAAAAGTTTGAAACTATGTAATGAAATACATAGAACAGATTCGCAATCCTTATCCGAAGATTGACGGAAAAGGCCGATAAGTTGCAATTGGCAGTTTCGTAGAACATCAGCACTGGAAATTGTTAATTTGGAACATTTATTTTGTTAAGTAGGTCAATACAGTGCATGCATGGTGAAGATACATAACAACTATGTAGTGTGTTGATATAAGTTATAGAATATAAATACATTTCATCAATTTATCAGTCGCAACTTCTCGACACTTTCCGTCAAACTTCGGATAAAATTATGAACAATATCCGTGTGGTTCTTGCCCACCATCCCCCACCCATTCGTTTCATAAAATTCAAATTATCTCGATTGAACAGTCCCTGCATAGTACGGTAATGACTATGATGAACAACAACAACAACAAGTTTTGGCTTATATACATTGTTCTGTATATGAAACATACATAAATACTATCTGTAGAAATCATTTCTCCCAGTCTTCCCAGAAGCTGCCAAAATATTTATGTTATGTTGCAGTAAATCAGGCATAGCAGAGAAACACAACCACGTAAAATTCTCCATCGTTGTAAATAGAAATTACATGCTTGTCCGTATTTTAAATCGGCTCGTTATTTTTTCACGTTGTTGTCTCATTATTATATTAAAGTAATATGTCGTTTTATTAATAATATCGGATAGAGATTTAGTTGTCAATGTCCAATTTTGTTATTTAAATAAAACATGAATGCAAGATTATATACTAGTAAGTACGAGGGCAGTTAAAAAGTTCTTGGAATTTTGTCACATTTCTTTTTTTATAGATATGTTTACTTCAAAGTCTGTTAAAAACAGTATGCATAGTTCAGGTCATGTATTACATGTTTGGCAAAAAATGAAACTTTTCGGAGTTTTCATCATGAGATAACATTTATCTTGTTAAGATGCTTATTGCAACTTTGCTCAGTCGTTGGGGGGGGGGGGGTTAGGGGGGGGGGGGCAGAGGTATGAATTTGCTGAATGTTTTATATGTCACCATTTTTACATGACCAAGTTAGATGCTTATCATATATAGAGAGTACGTTAAATGTGAGAATATTTGTAATAATACTCGTAAAATGTACACAAATTAGTATTTTCACTTTTATACAAAGTATTAAATCACTATAAATGTACTTATTGACAAGAAAGCAACAAAACCAAAGATCATTCAGGTAATTGGCCAATTAATATTTTCTGGAAACTATACAGGACATAAAAAATGAAAGTATTACTGGAGACTAATGGGCCTATAAATTATATGTTATGTAGAACTATCAACGTATACCTTTAAATAATTGCATTGTATATCAGGGAAAACCATTTCTTTTACAAGCTAAACAGCAACACACAAAACCATATTGCTTCCATCAACCCTAAAATATGTTATGAACCAGACAGAAATGTTTCCAATGTTTCCAATACACCTAATGATAACACTATTATACGCACGATAGAAATGAGAATCAGCATTTCTTACATGATTGTGTTCAATAGATCTGGGCTAATAATACCACCCTGAGAAACTCCGATTCTTTGTGGTAACAATGTGATAGAGGTATTCTTGTGTTCTTTTGTATACCTTTATGATGAAAACACGCTGATATGCCCGATGTAATTAAGAATGTTACAGATAATTGCAGACATGTGCCGATAATTGACATTTATTAGAAGTACATAGGTTGCACACCACTAAATGTATTTGATATTATTGGCTGCTGTATAAAACAAAGCTTAATAAACCACCATTATATTGTACAAAACGAGTATGTCATTTCAAAACACTTGCACAGGATCTTATTACATTTATTTGTCGAAAAAAAAAACAACAACGACGACAATAGTCACAATCAGTTGGCAAGTCATTAGCTATATTTTGGCTGCAACTGTTATGTGAAAATATATATGTGTGTCTGAAAAGATACTTTTTATGTGTAGTGTTCTAAATTAACCAGGCAGTTGAAGTGATTGGTTGAAAACACAGACCCGAATAATATTTTCTAATAGCAGCGCACTATTTACAGTTTGGAATATTCTTTTATTATGGAAATGTCGTTAAATTGCTTTTAGATTCTAAATTTATTACAATATAAAAACACGAATATTGTAAGATTTCCATTGTAAGAATATGCTTTTTTTATAAACATTTGTCCACAGATTCACATTTTCGGCTTTGAAATGAATATATCAAAATGACAAATTTGAGTCTATTCCAATGTCATCGACTTGCATACCTCCAGATTCATAATTACAATATTGTTAGGTCAACGACCTGCATACCATTATGTACGCGTATATCTTGTAGAAGCAAACTATTTACGACTTCTTTCATATTTTGATTGTTTTATCCCACAGAAAACAAGTTAATAAAAACATTTTTAAAACCCATTTTATTAGTTGAGAAAAGCAATTCAATGAATACTATAACTTAATACCATGGATTAGAGTTCCTCACAAATGATGGCGAGAATGATATAAAACTTGAGTTTATTTTCGTACAGGTTTATTTTCTCCGTATTTTTTTCTCTCTCTGTTAAACTCAGGTGCATACAGTTAGCAGACGATAAGGGGAGATATGTTTCTAGATAAGTTTTTGTGTATTCCTTGAAAAACATCTAAGCCCCGACAGGTAACCTCAAGATAAGATCTCTCTACATTACCGCTAGGTTCTGTTCCATTTATATTTCCGAAGAAAGAAAAATAGAATGTATGGCACCAGGATATGTTATATTCTTTACCTTGTACAATGTATTAAGAACGTTAAAGTCTTTTGGCCACATAATTATTTATATTCGCTTCTTCTAAAGTAAATCAAATGCTTTTGACATATTTTATTTGCCATAAATGCATCACAATTCACACTCGAGTGACACACAGCGACTATTTACGAAAGACCGTTAGGGCCATTTCAACCTCATGAATTTACGATTCAACTTCATAAAATCACGATTTCAACTTCACGAATTCAGGATTTATTCTCCGTGAATTTACGATTTCAACTTCACGAATTCACGATTTCAATTTCACGAATTCAACTTCGCGAATTCACGATTTCAACTTCATGAATTCACGATTTCAACTTCATGAATTCACTATGTCAACTTCACACGAATTCACGATTTCAACTCAACAGTTGAAATCGTGAATTCTTAAAGATAAAATTGGGAATTCATGAAGTTGAAATTTCCCCTACGGTCTTTCGTAACTATTACTAGATGGTTCTGGGCCTCGTTAATGTTAGTTTGAATTAGGCAAGAAGGGGCCGTTGAATGTGTACAATTAAAAACCGTCCAGCTTAAGTGCAGACAATTTCATTTAATCGATTGCCAGGAATATTGCACGAAAAATTCACATTTGTTCTTTCCTCTATTTTCTTTAAGGTAGAGTCTAAACTTAGTAGAAATTTAGTCAATTTTCTATTTTGCTATAGCTATTATGAAAAATTATCTTGTTACTATTTTTAGGTCCTCGAGCTGAGACAAGAACTTCGGTCACGTGAGGGAGGTCCGGAGGGGGAGGAGCCAAAAAAGGTAATGTGTTACGTCTATGCATATTTTATGTTGGTTAATATTCTGTTCGCAGCATCTAGTTCTTTATTTTTCTTTAGCATTAAACCATAACTATAAAAAGTGGTTAATTGCAAAGTCGTAGAGCATAAAGGCTTTTTATTAGCACTTTCTTTAAGCACTTTTACAGTAAAAGTTCACGGGTGTGAAGTTATGTATTTTGCTGTGGATCTACATTTAAAGCAGTTTGCTGCTGTTTGTTTTTTTTGTCTTACAACATAAGTGAAAAAAATATTGAAAATTTAAACCTTAGAATAGAAAAAAATACAAATGATTATATACTTTACGTTGGTTTTAGTACCATCTATGAAGAACTATACTCAATGCACTGTGCACCATTTATTATATACATGTCAGTAGATTCACCCTATATACCATTTAGAAATGTAGAATTGTATCACTTACATGATTATACAATGCTTATTTGTAATGAGATAACATAAAATCTTCATCATGATTTAAAATAGTGCAAAACGTCATTGTTTATTGCCATCGGTGAAGTGAATTCGATGAAATCGAATCGATTACATTTGAACAGTTCCGTAATGATAAGGGTCGATAATATTTGAATATTTACCTAATGATAATCACTATCGATCAATTATGCCTCAGCAAAAATTACAAAAGAATTTTTTTTTTACCAAAGTGTTTACACTTAACGCAAACAACTGGTGAAGCTGTGCATTCACTGAAAAGAATATCCACTGCTTTCACCAGCACATCTAAGTTGCCTCAAAACGTTAATATTTTTGAAAACATCATCTATATTCTGGTTTTTAAAGTTGTTTTTATACGATGATAATATCCGATTAAAAATTTCACAAATCGTTTAAAAATATTTTGAAATTTAATTAAGATTCTTCCGTTATTTGGTTATAAAATTTGACTTAATGTTTTAAAGGCACATTATGCCTCAGAAAGAAATAAAATTCAATTCTTAAGAAAGGACAAAAATGTTTTTATAATGTTGAAATTATGGCTTTAAAACTTAAGATTCTTGTAACCTGTAGAAAGTGGCGAAAAAATGTGAAATAATTTGTTAAACAAAGCAGTATTCCAACTGTCATACAAAATACTTATTCTTTACAACTGTACTTACGGTTCAGCTAATTGGATAACGAGTAACTTTTTGGATACTATAAAAGAACACAGAACAAAACTAAAAAAAAAGTTTTATGAAAAACATGTAAAATAAAAGCATTTTTGAGGCATAATGTGCCTTTATTTACTTTCACGCAGCTATTTGCTATGTGCACATTCACCGAGAATACATCTGACATATTTTTACATTTTATGACGTCATGTTTGTGACGTGTTTTCCCCACGTGCGATATGCATGCGAATCCCGTGCTTTCATCACTAAACTAACATTGTGTTTATATTACAGTAAGTGTATATTTTGTACAAGAAGTGGTCCATAGGTAATGTAAATGGTTGACATTTCAAGATTAATGCTTCAATTTCAAATTAATACAATCATTATCCATTCGAATTAACTTTTTTAATCAAAGAAAATCGACCATAACTGATACAGTTGTTTTAAAAAGGATATGTTAGAATGTGAAAACTACGGCTGTGTGTTGCTTTTTGTAGATTACATAACAGTAGACAATATTTAATAAATAAAAAGTCATAATGAAATCCTGTTTTGAAACAAAATAAGCTTCGTTGCAAATTGCACGAGTCCCATTCGGCTGATACAGCGGTAGTAAAGCCATTAAGCATAGATGACGAGTAGGCTGGGCTTATCAGACACATGATGCACGGAAATCCCATGCTAACAATACCATGTATAGTGTATTTTGAGAATTTCGAGTCGTATTTGAATTGACATAATGTAATTTCTACATGCGTAGTAAATTACTGAAATATCTATAAACTAATGTTTAATCTTTAAAGATCCTGTATGTTGTAATTAAGGTTGTTACCACACTTAAGTGAAATTTTATATATGTATATAATTATGCTTCTAAAACCAATTTTCAACATCGAAGAATATGTAAAATATGTATTGCAAATATTTGTCCACAATATATGTAATAATTGAAATATATGCATTCATTTCTTATTGAAAAATTTGACTTAGACTTAATAATTTTCTGTAACTAATTACCTCCCTTTAATAACATGAAATGTAAATTCGGTAATATCTTTACAAATAATGCTTTTTTGGAATTTACAATATTGATAAATCTTTATTTGAGCATTAAATTTATGATATAAAACCATAGAAAAATTGTGTTACAGGATCTTCAATTCAGTGTTCAGTTTATTTATTTTCTGGATTGTAGATTTTATAGAATTTTTCCTAATAACTCATTTTTCTAGTTATAGAACTAGATATAAATCACTTTTATCTACAGCTGTCAAGTTGCCGAGCCACTATTTGAGGCAAATTAACTGAGTAAGGTGAGAACTACAGAGATGCAAATTTGACCCCAACATTTACTGATAAATTGAATTATCTATTTATTTTCAAGGATTACTAAATGTTTCATGGAATAATTACCTTTCCATTTATTAATAATAAATGATACATATATATACATTTCAAAATGAATATTGATGATCATGACAAAAATATCAGTAGTTACATTGTATGTGTCAGAATAACTTTGGAATACAATAACATAATACTTAGTATAATTCCCTGTGAATATGGATCAAAAAGGGGCCTCCGTGGCAGATTAGTTACGACCGCAGACTTCCAGCCACGTGCCCCTTTTAATTTATGTGAGGGAGCTTTCCAGCTAGATTGTGGAACGTCGTCGGTGGTTTATCTCAGGTGCCCGTTCCGTTTGTGTTTGAAATATTTCACTATGGGTAACCTGAAGTCTCCCTCCATCAGTAAAGCTGGAAAGTCGATATATAACCTTTCTGTGTTGGTGTGACGTAAAAAAGGGATAGAAGAAAGATAAAAATGTAATAAAGAAGTACACATGAGTGTATAACAATTTATTATATACTTATAAATGAAATATTGAGAAATATTGATGAAATAAAATGCATATTTTCATTTTCCGTATTTTCACTGTAAAAAATGATTTATTTTCATCTTGTGGCATGAAAATTACCATATTTCACTCGTGGCTACCGCCACTCATGAAATATTTATTTTCATACCACTCGATGAAAATAAATCATGTATTTATAGAAAAAACTTGAATATCCTCTATCACTTAAATTTAATATTGAGTGTTGATAAAGCAGTAGCAGCAGCAACAACAACAACAACAATCAGAAATTTGCCAACAAAATCATCGTGTTTTAAGAAATGAAATAGATAATAACATAAAAGTAAGGTTGTTTTACAAATTGAACATTTATAACAAATGAGACAGGTTAGAGGGAAGATGAAAATATGGCACCCCCTAAAAACTCTGTATTACGACATTAAAAGTAAAAGAGATATTTTGTGTTTATAAACTGGCATGTATACAGTAAGTGACTGTTTTTGACTTTTTTATGGCAGAAAATTCGCCATGCTCCAGACTAAGTTACCACCAGTTCTCTGATACTAATAACTCGTGCATTAATTAGGATAAGTTAAAACCGGGACATCTCAATATGAATATGATCATTCAGTAAAACAGAATACAAGTAATAGACAAAAACGCTATGACCACGAAAGCTATTTAACTTTATACATGTACAATGCACATTTTTAAGACATATTTGTTAGTCTCTAACATTATGCACATTAATATGTATGTCAGCGTATTTTGATTTGCTCATTATTTGCTATATGCATTCTTAGCTTCTGCAAAAGACATTTCTATTTTTATTTTTCATTTTTGACGCATGCACTAAAAAAAAACATGTCTTCTGCTAACAACTAAGCAAGCACTTCCGGTGTATTAAGCTAAAAGTGATAACCGCATGTTTGTTTCTGTTGAATAACATTAACAGTTTTGAGAGTTAGTGGCTCTCATGAAAAACAACGCAAGGCAAATATCAGCAGCGCCCGTGCTGTTTTGAATGGACTTCCAACTGTCGATTGAAGAATTCAGTTTTAGCTCCTGAAATTAGCAATTCTAGGAATGAGAAGTTGGTCAATTACAGTCTCATTGCAAGTAGCAATCTTAGAAATTCCTGAAGTATTTTCGATCTGAGTTCGGTATCAAAAATGTATGATGTCTTTTTGAAGTAAAATTGATGTATCAATATTGACGTCATATGACGTCATTTTGATTTTGTCACAATTTTGTTCAGATCGGTATATTAAACAAAAATATAATAAATACCAACACAAAGACCAGGTATATGTACCATTATGAAAATAAATAAATTAGTTCATTCATGAAGAACAAGGTCATTTAAGTATTACAAAAAACAACAAAAAAAACCCAACAAACTTTGCTATGGGTGTCAGTGGTCAAAACAATGTTGGCCCCTAATTATATTTACAGGAACTGTACTGACATTCCGTCCTTGTATAATAGATACTTCGTCATAATTTTAAAAATAATTCTGTTTTTTATTCAAAACGAGGAATGCTACAAGATTTCTAAAACAAAAAAATATTTATGTAATTCTACAAGTCGTGCTGGGAAAAATATGGTGAAGGGAATTTACAGTGACGTCAGTCGATGGGTACATTTGTTGATTTTTATTTGCCAGTTGTATAGCAGCGTTGTAACGAACCAATGAATATACAGAGCAAAAGGGAACATTTGTCGTCTGCTTTATACATTGTCTACCCTTGTTTTTATTATATTTTTACAACTTGCATGTTATTTTTGGTTTGCTGTTGAATCCATGCTTCTTTAAAAAAAACGAGGGTAGAGCAGTACATGATGAAGAAAACACTACTAAGATTGATTTACATTTTAGCTTGTTTTCTCCACAGCGTGTGTCTGTCTGTATGTCTGTCTGTCCGTCTGCCTGACTGAACCTTTTAGCTTCAAAACTGACCTGAAATAAGCATGCGAGATCGATTTGATTTGGATTAACAATTTTGTATAAGAAATAGTTTTTTTACAATTTCTTATCAATGAGCTTTTGTTTTTCTTGGTAGTCGATTATTATAAAAATTCTTTCTTTAAAATGACTTTTTTATATTTGTTATCATATAGTTAATAGCCAACTTGTAAGTTTTTAAAATGTCAAAATCACGAACTTTTTCACGATTTTTTTTTTCAAAATTCATTCCAAAAGGTACGACCACTGTCGACCCAGGTCGTTGGCCTCTTAGTTCTTAAACTGTTGTTTTGATTATTTGCGTGTGGTGTAACCTTAACTTTTGTTTTAGACAACTTTGAGCATCATTTATTGATGGTCATTTAATAGGGTACTGCTCTACTATCTCGTTTCAGCTAAACTGTGCGGAATTCCTAGCCCTGCATCGTGGAACCATCTAAAACCGTTATCCTGCTACAGTGACGCCATGTTTGAATTCACCAGATGTTGATCATTATGCGTGCGCAGGCCGGATGAACCTGCTATCTGACGACGGGGAGAGTTACATTTAACATGTTACTTGATTGACTGTACTTTTGACTGTGTGCTGTTATATGTATTTGGTTAATTGTTTTATATAGTGTGAAAAAGTAGAAACTATTTTTAAACTGTTCAACACATTTATCCAAAATAATGCTCCGCTTAAACAATGTTTAATTCCGTTAGGTTGCATTTCATAATATAATTAAGCTATTTTAACTTACACAGACGCCAATACCCAGCAAAATATGTATGTCTAGCTTAGGCATGAATTCATACAAAAATAAAACCGCATTGAAAATCTTATAAGTTAGTCACGAGTTAGTTCCCCTTATTTGTGACGGAAGTGGCTATCCTCATAGATATATAAGAGAGGACAAATTCACGATGAAAGATCATTTGTTAGAACATTTTACTTCCTAGTTTTGTTTTGATACACCATGCGGTATTTCATTTCATTCATAGCAGTATTTCAAAAAGGTTTTCTCCAAATCTATTTGTAAAATAAAGAGAATGTTTCTCGGCTTGTGATGCTGAAATGATAGTTCCCGATTTTCACAATATTTACCTCCCTTGCCAAAATTGGCAGCCATTTTGGGGGTCAATATTTCATAATGATTTAATTGACAAAATATGAAACAAAACTCAATATTTAGGTGAATGATCAAATTCTTTTACGCATTTAGGAAAATATTATTTACGCAACAATATGTAAACGTTTTTTATCAGTATTCATGAAGATGAAAGATTTTTGAGTGATTTTTAGCTTTTTTTAGGCATATGATATATTGGGAATGACCCTCAAAAGGGGAGATAATAATTGCTATGTGAAAAGCATCTGTATATTATCAATCCATTTATCACAAATATTTCAAATATGGAAAGTTATGTATAAAATAAGCAGACGTGTTCATACATTTTTCGTATCTCACATAATAACAACACCAAAAACAACAATATCAAACATAAATTTAATCAAATTCTTGTATCATATTTACAAAAGAACTAAGTCCCATTAAAATGCCCTGTTACACCCTCTCGTTGAATTATGTATTGTTCAACAGAATTAGACCGGTAGTTATTACATAATTAAAAAAAGATATATAATTAAGAAAAAAATCCTATTAAAAACTTCACGAGATAACGCGATACATCTGTTTTATAGATGTCCATTATTGGCTTCCATACAAATGTGCCATACACATTACCATATACATAATGCAATTTGTTAAAAAAAAAGCTGTACAAATATAAACACCATTATAGTTGTGCTATATATTTAAATCTTTTATAAATACGGTGTATTTTTATAACTGCATTTGTTTTGTAGCAAAGTATATTTGATATCCGAAAGCAGTGTGTATTTGTATGTTTCGATTTTTGAAAAAAATACTTGTAACGTTTTATGTGTGTTTAACCCATTTGTACGTAATCTGCATAGCAGTTTTTATACCAGTGTGGTACCGCATCGAAATCATTAGTTTTCATACCATTGTAGAACTGTATCCAAGTCATGAGATTTTTTACTAATGTGGTACTGTATTAAAATCATGAGTGTTTATGCTAGTGTGGTACTGTACCGAAATAACGAGTTTTGTACCAGTATAACAGGCTGATACTGTATTGAAATCACGAAATTTATACCATTGTGGTACCGTATCGAAATAGAAATTTTTTATAAAATAAAAAGTTTACATGTTTTAAAAAATTTCGTGAGTTTTTTATACAGTGTGGGTACCTGCACTGAAAATATAAATTGTATGCCGTTAGGGGGATTGGATACCGTATTAAAACATGAGTTTTATAAAGTGTAAATGTTACAAAATATACTTTTTTACTTTAGTCAGGGTAATTTTCTGTAATGAAGTCATGAATTTGTTTAAAAGTTGGTACTGTTTAAATTATGGTTTTTTTTTAACCGTATAATAAAAAGGTAATATGTATGTATTTAAAAACAGAGTTTTTATACAGGTGGACGAAAAAAATCATGGAAAGTAAACAAGATCATTATAAAGCAAATTGCAACTTTGTAATAAAAAGCATTTTTTTATTCTCAAAAATTTTTATAATTTTTTACTATTTTTTTTCCCGAAAAAATTTTTTTTTTCCATTTAGAGGTTCCAAACTTTTCTACCAATTTAAGGGGCCCGTTTACCCCCCCAACTAGATATCCCAAAAATTTCCCCCCCCCGAATAATCCGAAAAACCCACCCCGAAAATTTTTCAAAATAAGAGAGGAAAACCCCAAAAATAAATTTCCCCCCATCGAAGGGTCCAAAAAAATTTCCCCCATCGAGAGGTTTTCCCCAAAATTTTTTCGCCTCTAAAATCCCAAATTTTTTCCCCTCCCTCGAGAGGTTTTTTAAAAATAAAGAGGTTCCCCCAAAATAGTCCCGCCTTCTAAGGTATCCAAAAACTTAACCCCCTTGGAATACCCTAAAACTTCCCCTTTTGATACCCCAAAATACCCTCATCTTATATCCCAAAAAAACCCCACAAGGGATGAATACCTCAACTTAGAAAAACCGAAAAATTTTCCTACCCTGAAGGTGTAAAAAAAATAATTGGAATAAACCCTCACAAACAAGAAAATAAGCCTTACAAATCTCAGCAGAATAAGCCGTCCAAAACACAGAATAAGTCCACAAAAACCAAAGAGAAGTATTCTAAAACTCAGTAGAATAAGCCCTTTAAAACTAAACAGAATGTGTCCCCACAAACTCAAGACAATAATCCCTCCAAACATCAGCAGAATAAGCCCTCCAAAAGTCAATTGAATAAGCTCTCGAAAACTCAACTGAATAAACCCTCCAATTCTCAGAAGAATAAGCCCTCCAAAACTCAGAAGAATAAGCCCTCCAAAAGTCAGTAGAATAAGCCCTCCAAAGTTCAGTTAAATAAACCCTCCAAAACTCAGAAGAATAAGCCCTTCAAATCTCAGCAGAATAAGCCCTCCAAATCGCAGTAGAATAAGCCCTCTAAAAGTCAACAGAATAATCAATCCAAATTCAGAAAAAATAAGCCCATCAAAACTCATTGGAATATGTCCCTTCAAAACACAGTATAATAAGCGCCCAGAATAATAAGCCCTCCAAAACTCATCTTAATAAGGCCTCTATGTCTTGAAAATTTTACCTAGCGTATAAAAAGACGTTATCGTGGAATAATGGTCGAATGAGCCTGAAAGACCACATGTTAACTCTTCAGTAAGATCTGTTCACACAGAAAAAAGTCGATGTACATGTAAAGTATGAAACCTGAACGCACGGGCAGCCAAAAAATTCCAAACAGTTCTACAAAGATGCAGTAATATATGTTAGGAACATATATATCTACTCAAGCTTGAAAGACCTTTTGTATAAGGTACATGTACATGTATCCAATAAAAACGCCTTGTTTAAATATGTGACTTCTAAAAAAGTCTAAATCACTTAATTAGAACTCTATCAAGAAATATTTAGGAACAATATCCAAACGATGTACTTCTATTGTTCTTATCAACATTTGAAATACTTACAGTAAAATGTGCCCATTGTAGACCAATCCACTTTTAAATTTTTGTATTTTTTGATGGGTTTTAAAAATCTGGAAAAAGGGTGATCCCTCGTAAGTATTTATCACAACAAAATTACATGAAAACTGCAGACTCGGCATGATTGAGTCTGTACATGTGGGATCATGTAAAAGTGCAACATCCCTCACACCCCTTAGCATCGGCTGACCTGTACTCACTTTTCAACACTTAACAGTGCTGGAATCAATGATGCCGAAGAACCAGAAATATATAACAACATTTAAGTCGCACCAACACAGTATAGGTCATACATGTATGGCGACTTTCCAGCTTTACTGGTGGAGGAAGACTGAGGGATTCATCCGCGCATTATTTCAGGCACAAACGACTACCGAAATTCCGTTTAGTAATATAAAAAAAGGTACTCAGAACGTTTAAATGTTACACAGACCTCGATGACAAAATCTTGGTAAATGATTCAATTATTTTCGTCTCGTCCGTGCCCGCTGTTCCGGGTCCATGCGTTGCTAAGAGAAGAGCATGTAACAAGAATTTCACCATTGGTTCCCACACGGTGAAGCCTAAACCTAGGGCTTGATAATATTAATCAAATTATAATTTTTTTCCACTGTGGATGTGGGATGGTTTTTACATTTGACTGTTGTATTAATAAGGTTAACATTATTTCATGACAAACAGGATAAAAATTGCATAAAGCTCCGATTAAAGGGAGATAAATGTAGATTTACATACGTTTTTAGCAATACTTTGTTATTTCCCTTACCAAGCACTTGCATGTTTTCGCCATTTAAAGTGACATTATGCCCAGGTAAGCGTAAATGGTCAGTGAATTGATAAAACAATCACAAAAACTTGGCATATTGCCATAATTGTGTTCAATATTATATAGAACAAATGAGTAAATACAAAAAAAATAAAAAATAAATAAACAATAAACCAAAAGACCAATGGGAATTTCTATAAATTTATATCGTCGTTCAGAATTTATTAATGTTATAACTTAAGTTGTTAATATATTGAAACATGAACATTTTTCATTATCTTTTATTGGTCGATCATCATAATAAATCTTTTGAAATTTGAAATATACATGTATTACTAAATTAAGGCAACTTGATAGCGAAAAATTAGCAGAAAGTCACTTGAAACTGTTTTAATTAAATTGTTTTTTTAGATGCGGAAAAAAGTGAGCATACTGTCTCTTTAAACAGTTTTTTTTTTCAAATAAGCAAAACATGTCACTTTAAACAGGTTTCTTTTAATTATCAAAACATGTGTAAGTTTATATCAACGCACATGGTTTACGTGAGAGGCGTCTAATAGTGCACGTGAAACCCGTTTAAAGTGACCCGTTTTTGTCCTACACAAACGAAAAATCAATATTATCGTGGCCATATTCGAGGAATCACAATTCAGTCTATTTAAGCCTGTATCTCAACGTGATACTTCGGGTTGTTTTTTTTTACCAAGAGGGAAACTAATGGAAACAATTGGAAATATTTCACTGTGGAAATTCTAGGCTCAGACTCAAACAACAACAACTACAACAGTAACATCAGCAACAGCATCAACAATCTCAAAATCACCATCACTCGAGGAATTGCAATTCAGCCTTTATAAGCAGTAAATATGTTCTCAGGTGATAGTTCGGATATTTTGACCAAGAGGAAAACAAATACATGTATGACACTGTGGAAATTCTAGGTTCACTTAAACAGCAACAGCAGCAGCAGCAGCAACATAAACAACAACAGCAGCAAAAAACAACAACAACAGCAGCAGCAGCAACAACATCATCAGTAATAACAACAACAACCAGAACAACAGCAGCAGCAACAGCAATGACAACAATAAGCCAGAATCACCATCATGATCATCATCTACAATAATACAAACAACAACAACAACACCAACAACAATAACTACAACAACAGAACATAAAAAATACATTAACAAATTGACATTATGCTTAAATTTTCATTGTCAAGATGAGCTTATTATATATTTCAAGAGATAGACTGTTTTAGTAGTGTTTGACCAACAGTTAATTTTGGGAAAAAATAGGATAACATATAAAGCTGCAATAAACATAAAACAGATTCCTAACTCTTTTTATAAATTCAACGATACAGGTAAATTCCAATGGATATTAAAAATGACATGGCCCAAGGAAATTTCTGTAAGTTATTTGGAGATATCTCCTATTTACAGAAATTTCCTGGGGCCACGTCAGTTACTTGCGTATTGTTCACTTGAATTAAATTAAAGAATTGAAAGGAATTGTGGTAAAATGTAAACTTATTTTGACTTTCAATTGTTCACTCACTTAATACCCTTGGATGGACATAATGTAACTTTGAACAATGTCTCGCGGATCTTTACCAGCAAACAAGAATATACCAAACAAATCAAGTTATCATTGGTGGTGGACCCTTTAGATTAAGATTTTTCTTTATTTCATAGCAGATTTTTTTTTAAAATTCTGTTAAAGACGTATGTCCGTAACCAAACGTGTGTTGTTGAAAGATCAATGGATTCAAACATATTATATACTAGACATTTTTGGTAGGATTTCGTTGTCCTATTAGTAAATGTCATACGAACAAGATCGACTTTCCCACTCAAAGGGAGTTAAACGTGAAAGTGTTTTATTTGATAAGGGACACGTAGTTATCTTTCTTGATTAACAGTGTAATAACGCTACGCATTAAGAAATAAGTAGATCTGAATAATAAGCAGATTGCATAATAATCGCGAAGACCGTAAAATTTGAACATCAAAAGGAATTTCATATACATGTTTCGCAATATAATGATTAATAAATTTATTGAAAGTAGGAAGTTTAAATGTGACTCCTGATCATAAAAAAAATATTTCAATGTCTGCTGTGGGTTTGTAAAGAACAAAATAACCTGCTGATAAAAAATGTGTCTTTAATTAAAGAACCGTCATGAGCTTTTTGTGAGCCGCCATATTGGTTATATGTATTTTTTTCGTCAAATAATATCGCCGAAGTAGACAACAATTTCACGTGACAAAAATGTTCTAAAAATGGTATTGTGAAAAAATGTACCATACAAATGGCATTGTAAATCACTTTAAATCAATCTTAGATTTTAGGAAGATTTTATTTATTTATCTATTTATTTATATGGTTAAAGAATGCAATTTAAGTCTATTTTATAAAACGAAATAAAACAACTGCTTTTGCTATTACAGATGATACTTATATTTTTTTCTTTTATATTGTGTACAAAAAGTTTTTTTAATGATATTGAATATTTACTTGTAAGTAAAAACTTTAAACAGTATTCGAGATGTTATTGATTGTAAAACAACAACAACAACAACAAAAACAACAACTCCATCATCATCATTATCATTATCATCATCAATAACAACAACAGCAGCAGCAACATTATCATCATGATCATCATCATCATCAATAACAACAACAACACATCAACAACAACAACAACAACAAAGATTCCCCCAAAAGGTGAATCACTGGAATAAAATTGTTTTCGGAGCTCAAAAGTTTATTTAGAGCAGTATAGGGGTCGGTTTATTTTGACATTAAACCGACCCCTTTGCTGCTATTTATATCATTATTTCGCACTTGCGTCGCCCTCTTTCATAGTACTAAACCACCTTTTTTATTTGGTACACCATGATACAAACACGTATACGGACATTTAAAGATATACTATGCTCATCTTTGGGTAAAGTATTTATTATCTTATATAGAAATGTATTGAAATCCATGAAATTCTTACTGAATATGTTGAATAAAATAATAAATAAACTATGTAAAGGAGCTGCATTTCCTATTACGGGTCAAGTAAAGTTGGTGTTTTCTTTAAAAAACTGCCAGTTTTTTTTTAATGACACTATATATTCATATTGTGACCACCTGTAGCGTGTAGTGTTCAAAACATAACATATCTACTTTAAATGAAGTCGAAACATGTTTATTTTATACATACAAAGAAACTATGTAGCAATTATAAATATTTTTAGCAATTATTATCAAATTTGAGCATAGTATATCTACCATTGCAACGCAGCTAATGCACTGGGTCTTAAACTTTATACAATTATTCAGGCTAATATTTACGTTTCCAGGCTAGCCTTAAAGAGATTGGTCCTCAGTCAAGTCTCGAGCACGAGATTGTCGAGTTAAAACGAGAGTTATATGACGGGAAAGAACGAGAACTCGACCTCAAAGACCAGCTACAGTTCCAGGAAGCTGATGCAAAGAAACTCCGTAAAAAGGTCATTTGTGATTTTATTTATTTATTTATTTTTCTGTATATCTGTTCTTGTTGTTGTTGAAAACTTATATTGTCTCTTTTTCTTCCTATTAAAAAGTAAGGATAATGGTATTTCTGAGCACACGGTAAAGCGTTTTACAGAATGAAAAATGGATTGTGGGTATACTATACACTTTTAGAATATTCCACAAAGTATTCTATTATCATTTCAAATAAACAGATGTTACTCTGCAATAGATAAGTAGTTTTGCCTGGGGGAAAAAAGTATTTAAAAAAAGATACATATTTTTGCCTGAGGAATAATAATAATGATGATGATGATGATATAAATGATAATAATAATAATAATAATAATAATAATTATTATAATAATAATAATAAAAGAAAAAAGAACTAAAAAAAGAATAATAAATACATGTATTTATGTCTGAGATGAAGTAGGGGATTACTCTCCAATAGGTATGAATCTTTTCTTCATAATTATGTACCTTCAGGTGGTCGATCTGGAGCAGGAAAATGATAACCTCAGCAAACAGTTAAAGAAAATGTCGAGAGAACGAGCCTCAGCAAATAAAACTGACTCGAATGAATCCAAAACGGAAGCGGAAGTAGAATTGAAGATTCAACTCGAGTTGTCAGAGAAAGAGTTGTCGGTCTTGAAAAAGAATATGTCGAGTATGGACGAAGAGAACGAAATGTTGCATAGGGAATTATTCTTGTTTGAAAAGAAGCTAAAGGACTGTGAGCGACAGCTGAGGGTCATTCCTGAGCCATCGTCTCCTAGGGCTTACTATGAAGATAAAATTAAAGAATATGAAAAAGAGGCGAACGAATTTAGGACGAAACTTCTCGATAAAGAAAGAGAAATCGAGCATTTGTTTGCTGAACTTAAAAATAATCAAGTTAAGTACTCCGGTAGAAAGCATTTGACAAAAAGTCAGTCGCTAGATCTTGATTTGGAATCAGAATATAATATGGTAGTCGAACTGAAAAGACAGCTGGAAATTAGTCACCAAGAAAACGAAGCATTACGAAAAAGAATTCTGAATTTAAAAGAAGACAAAAGCGCTCTTGTAGATGAAATTCGAACTTTCGAAGAGAGAAATATTTCGAGCTGTCAAGGGCAATCAACTCTTGCGGTGGCTTATATCGAAAATGCTGAGGAAACAGAATTGAAAACTAAGTTAAAATTAAATGAGGCATCTCTAAAAGTTCTGGCAGGTAGAATCCAGTCTCTTGCTAAACATGTTCTGTCAATAACCAGGGCCTATTTACCGAATGTGCATTTGGAACACATTCTCAAAATTGCAAAAATATCGAGTTCAGACAAAGTAATTGAATCGAGTAGCGATACATGGTTAGATAACGCACTATCTGCCGGAGCTGAGAAACCAAGTGAAACTAAGTTAAAAACTTTCACTTGCACGGAAAACCCGGGAACCTCAGGTAACATTAATTATTTGCCGAGTGATGAGGAAGTTTGTGATGAAGAACGGCAGCAGACGATATTTGAATCACGTGATCCTGACAGGCTTCTTTCTGCATTAGAGGAAATTTATTCTGTATTGATAGAGCGTTTGTGTAACGTGCAAATGGATTCGAGTAGGGAAGTAGTTCCGCTATCGGAAAAGGAATTAAATGGTCATAGTGATTCGCCGGAAATGGAATGTTCGTCTGCAGATAATTCTGAAAGTGTTCAAATGGAAAATAAAATGAGTGAAAGTGGTCAAGACAACGAAGATAGTGCAGAAAAGGAAGTGTTAGAATCTGTAACAAGTGCTCAAAATGGAAATTTATCACAGGAAGTGGATTTAATAACACCATGTGAAGCAGACGACAATAAACAGCAGGACATTCACGACAATTTACCGCCAAAGTCCGACGTAATTGCTACTGAAAATAAAACACTGATCGAAAGAATAGCGTTTCTGGAAGAAGAAATTGGTAAGCGTTTTTTCCCTATAACAACATTTTATTTTTCTGAATACGAGCTGCTTCATCAACTGATTGTTTTTAGTATGCACCTTAAATGTTAACACAAACATACGGAAAAAAAAAACAACAAAAAAAACATTTTCAATTTATCTCACGAATTACAAAAAAGAAGAAGTAATTAAGTAATCAAATAACGATAGTTAAAAGTTTACATTTGTGTTCTCTATTTCTAGATTTAAAAATACCCCGGATGAGTTAAATTTATTCTATTTATAGTTACCAGAAACTTAATTGTACTCAAGTACACAAAAGTAAAATATATGTCTTTAAGGATGCAAGTCATACAAAATGAATATAATTCTCAACGAATATTGCTGCGCTTTTCATCCAGTACTTAGTTTTTATACTTGTTTATTCTAATATAATTGAGTTCTTTACAATACAGGCTGTCTAGCTTACGTTAGTCATGTCGCATTTTTATTTAAATAGCATACGTAGTTTGGATGCATCATTCATACGTGATGATTCAGAGAAATATTTATGACGATTATGGCCAGTAAAAAAACAAGACTAGCCTCTACATTTACAGAACCAGGCCAGCCTTGTTATATTGTTTAGACTAAATATGTATGTTAATATCCAAATTCCTGTCACTCACATGCCAGTGAAAACAGGGCCTGATAGCATTACGAAAATTTAACAGGATAAGGGCTAAATGGTTCGGTTGTTTTGGGTTCTGATATTATGTTGCACTGTTCAAAACGGGCTTGTGTGAAAGTGTGTGATTTTTTGTGTATTGATTGATACACAGTGAAATCGCATTTATTTGCACATGCAATTATATACGGTGTACAAAATGTTATCTATACAGGTAGTGGCTTATCATGACCATCTGTTTAACCTTTGGTACCTTGACTTGGGTAGAATGCATGAAAAAAATGGAGATACATAGGTAAAAATTCATTCCACCTGGCGTTACATGCCCTTGCGTCAATCATTTGTATGCCGTTGTCATGTATATTACCCGTATCAATACCCGTATAAATTCCGTACAGAAAGATGAGGAAAAGGGATATTAACGTCGCAATAAACTGTGACTCCACTTTAAAAGATTAAAGCACTTCACAAATTTCTTTTTTATTAACATTGAAAGCATCTCTCTTACGCCAGGTGGTTTTATTGTAGGCAAATTTGTTACCTGCTTTTTGTACTCGGGGCCCATAAAGAACGTATTTGTGAGATTATTGTTCGTAAAGCCATTACGGTATCTAGACAGGAATTATCGACACGTCATTTCTAATAGACTATATCAACATTATGGTGAAATACGCACAATCCATAGTACACGATTTACACATATATTTTCTTCCGGCCGAAGGCCGATCTGTTTTCAGTTCTTTTACTTTTTTAAAGGGGATGAAAATGGACTAAAAGGTTTTTCTGAAACATAATACAATTAGTAGGGCAATCTTAATTATCAAAGTTTAATTAAGCACCTTAAACTTCCCATTTAAAGATAAAAATTGAGTTCTCCAAGTTTATAGAAAAGTTTTCCACAGAATCGTTAACGTTTTCCAGTTATCATAAGAACTCCAAACAAGTTATATCCAAACAAGTTATCATAAGAACTCCAAACAAGTTATCATAATAACTCAATCCTTCGTGTAACAGTTCCTCGCCCGTGATATATACAACTGTAATTTAATTCTAAAAAAAACGTGTACCATCGTATAGAAGCTAAGTTGGTAAATCAACGTCAAAGAAAATTTTAATGATTTGCACTTACAATGTATGTTTGGATCCTTCGCTCTGCCAAGTTACTATGATGTTATTGTTGTTGTTTTTCTCCATTTTTCACGTTGCCTATCTTTTTTATGATCATTTAAATATACGTGCATTTGGTTCTTTTAAATTTCGACTATTATTTTATGTTTCTTTTTAATTCATTTTTGTTCCACTCTTTATAAAGAAACTAACTACATTTCAAGTAATTTAAAAAAAAAATTTAACATTTTAAAAATCAAACAATTTTAAACACACTACGATTACGAAATATTAATGATTTGAATGTATGGATAAAATAAAACACCTCATTTCATTATATTTCTTATATTTCTAACAATGCTTTTTCCTGATGTTTGGCGTTTACCACAAACTTAACACAACTGCATATCAACCTGTGTACAAAAATATTATATCTCATGCATATGTAACTATTTGAAACAAAACTGGTCAAATAAGAATAAGATCGATACATGTAATGGTACCTAACTATGATACGAGCATCTAAAGACGAGAAAAAAACACTGACACTGACGATCTGCCTACTGCGCTGTCAAGGCACATGAAAATATGACGTTTTACTTTCAGTTTGTGTTTCATTAATTAGGCTTCAGTCTGCCTTACCTATGTATTTGCATTGTTATTAATGTTAATGTAAACATATGCTCAAGATATTGTCCTGGAACAGTACTTCGGCAAAAATACCCCTAGGTTAATATTTGAAAACAACGTGTGAAATATATCTCCAATATTTAATGCATATAAAACGTTTTTGAAACAATCATGTTTTGCAAAATTAAAATAATTCTGTTATATTTACAAAAACTTTAAACTGAAAATTTTCCAAAAAGTTATATATTATCCTTTTAAAATTTCATACCGAACTTAAAAGGAGGTAAACTTGGTTTGCTTGGTTTGCGTAAGTATAGTTGTATATAAACCAATTCAAGACATATCTATGAAAATTAGCATCCTTATCAATAACATAAGGCAATGGCATATTTTTTAAGTCTGCCCTTTAATAAAAAGGCGGACAACTCTTTGTCCCTTTCTCGTAAGAGAAGTGGAATCCTGTGATGCGTGTATGTGCTCGCACGGTCATTTACCTTCAAACATGTTCTCGATGCATGCATGTGGTCGCATGGTCGAAAATCCCTAATATACTGACAACGTTAACAAAGGCGTTCAGGTCCAGATTTTAACATTTACGCCATTTGCAATATTATCAGGGGAGGTCACTCTTATCAACTATTTTTCGAAGGCAACAGTGACCTCCCTTTGAACCCTTACGCCATTTGCAATGTTTTCAGGGGAGGTCATTCTAACTAACTTTTTTTAAACAACAATAACCTCCCTTTAAAACCCTTACGCCATTTGCAATTTAATTAGGCGAGGTCACTCTAACTGCACTTTTTTAGCACAACAGTACCCTCTTTTCAACCTTTACACCATTTGCAATTTTATTAGGGGAGGTCATTCTAACCGACTTTTTGTTTTTAACGAACACAACAGTAATCTCCCTTTTGAACCCTTACGCCATTTTCAATGTTTACAGGGAGGTCATTCTAACTGACTCTAGTCTCTCTTTTGAACACTTACGCCATTTGCAATATTATCATGGGAAGTCACTCTAACCGACTCGATTTGTAGGGCAACAATCACCTTCCTTTTGAACCCTCAACCATTTGCAATTATATCATGACTTTATTTTGAGCGCAACAGTAACCTCCCTTTAAAACCCTTACGCAACAGTCGCCTTCCTTTGAAACCCTTACGCCATTTGCAGTGTTGTCAGGAGACGCCACTCTTACCGAATCATTTTGTAACATAAAGATACACGCGTCTAACTTTTGACTGATCTTAAGGAGCCTGGAAACGAAAAATCTACATTCATAAGTTCTTTGACTATCAATTAAAACATACACTTTGTTCAAATTTTATATAATTTTTTATATAATTGCTACAAAGTATCTTTGTATATATAAAATAAACACGTTTTGACTTGATACAAAGTAGATATGTCATGTTTAAAGTTCTATACACTATAGGTGGTCACAATATTAATATATAGTGTTAAGAAAGGACCAACTTTACTTGTCCCGTAATAGGAAACGCCGCTTCTCTTACATAGTTAATTAATTCTTTTATTCAAATTTGACATATTCAATAACAATTGATTGGCTTCAATAAATGTCTGGGATTAAAATTTTTTACTCAAGGATGACCTTAGTACACCTTTAAATTTCAGATACTTAGTTTCGGTTTCACCATGTCTTTTCGTACACATTATAAGTTCTATATTGCCATGCATCCTACAGATTTTTTTACGCTGTTTCAACGGTGAGTTATAGATTTTGTCAAACATTAGTGAAAACCACCACTTTAACCTCGTCCACTTTCCCGTTTACTCATGCGCTTGAAAATAGCGAAAAGCACAAAAGAAAACGAACTTATCTGGTATTATCAGTTATATACAAAGTTTATAATTTTC
>NW_026859911.1:0-131807 GCF_026571515.1 Ruditapes philippinarum
AAAAAACGAAACCAATGTTTGGCTTTAATTTCATTCCAAATTCTCCTGTAAAAAACCTGGAAAGAATGCTCGTGCATGTCGGTCTTGAATACGGAAAATATGTGTCAGGTATCGAGTCCGAGTTGCATAATCTTATGGTCAGTCAAGCTCATCATTTATTCTCCCCTTTCAGAAAATAAAAAATGAAAACGTTAAGAAACAAATAGATACATTAATAAATAAATTGAAAAATTTAAATACCAAACTGACATCCAACAATATTTTTTTTCAGAATTTTCAGAAAAAATTAATTCAAACATTAAAAATCAAAAAGATGAATTAATATGTTATAGGTTTATTCTTAATTCAAACTGATATACAATTCTTTTTTATTGCACAACTTTTAAAATATAATTGTGGAAAAGATGAACAAAATAATTATTTACAACGCTTTTTATTGCAACACTTTCAGAATATAATATTTAAAAAGATTTAGAAAATGAAAAGGTAAATTAAAAAAATATTTGTCAATCTTAAAGCCAAATCTAACTCAATTTTATTGCAACACTTTTATCGGCTGATAGGCAGAGATAATAGCCATTTTGGTGTTAAGCCTGACACGGTACAATGAATTTTGTACATATTCTTTCAGTAACTTGTCGTTTTCCTATGTAATAACATGACCCAAAATAACATGCTTTATGTTATTTAAATTTTACTTTTAATTTTGTAAGAAGAAGCTAACGGATAATATGAGGTTGGACACTTTACGGCCCTTAAGTATGCCTACAGACCAATTCATTTAATGTCCTGAATGTCCCATATGAGCCAATTTAACAAAAGCTGGACAAGCCAAGGCCATTAAAACAAAATAAATACAGTCCTTTCACATCACGACCCCACATGAGACATATTCCTAGGAATATGAACGATACCTGGCCACCAACTCAACTAATATAGTCATATGAGCCAACTTCATATTGTCTGCGAAGAATGATATAGAATGGAGTCAAGACCCCTTTGAATAAAGCTACCCTCAATAAAAAGGCAAAAAGTATAAAAATGATCTGTTCTATATCATTTGCTGTATCTTACTATGTGTTTTAATATATTTAATTTTCAACAGTTTTGGGAATATTCACATCATTATTTTAAATTATAATACAAAAATTGAAAACGAAACCAATGTTTGGCTTTAATTTCATTCCAAATTCTCCTGTAAAAAACCTGGAAAGAATGCTCGTGCATGTCGGTCTTGAATACGGAAAATATGTGTCAGGTATCAGTCCGAGTTGCATAATCTTATCGGTCAGTCAAACTCGTCATTTATTCTTCCCTTCAAAAAATAAAAAATGAAAATGTTAAGAAGCAAATAGAAAACTTAATAAATAAATTGAGAAATTTAAAAACCAAACTGACATCCAACAATATTTTATTTCAGAATTTTCAGAAAAAAATAAATTAAAATATTTAAAATCAAAAAGATAAATCAATAAGTTAATAGGTTCATTCTTAATTCAAACTGATATACAATTCTTTTTTATTGCACAACTTTTAAAATATAATTGTTGAAAAGATGAACAAAATAATTATTTACAACGCTTTTTATTGCAACACGTTCAGAATATAATATTTAAAAATATTTAGAGAAAGAAAAGGTAAATCTAAAATAAAAATATTTGTCAATCTTAAAGCCAAATCTAGCTCAATTTATTGCAACACTTTTATAGGCTGATAGGCAGAAATAATAGCCATTTTGGTGTTAAGCCTGACACGGTACAATGAATTTTGTACATATTCTTTCAGTAGCTTGTCGTTTTCCTATGTAATAGCATGACCCAAAATAACATGCTTTATGTTATTTAAATTTTACTTTTAATTTTGTAAGAAGAAGCTAACGGATAATATGAGGTTGGACACTTTAAGGCCCTTAAGTATGCCTACAGACCAATTCATTTAATGTCCTGCAGGTCCCATATGAGCCAACTTAACAAAAGCTGGACAAGCCAAGGCCATTAAAACAAAATAAATACAGTCCTTTCACATCACAACCCCATAGGAGACATATTCCTAGGAATATGAAACGATACCTGGCCACCAACTCAACAAATATAGTCATATGAGCCAACTTCATATTGTCTGCGAAGAATGATATAGAATGGAGTCAAGACCCCTTTTGAATAAAGCTACCCTCAATAAAAAAGGCAAAAAGTATAAAAATGATCTGTTCTATATCATTTGCTGTATCTTACTATGTGTTTTAATGTATTTAATTTTTCAACAGTTTTGGGATATTCACATCATTATTTTAATTATAATACAAAATTGAAAACGAAGCCAATGTTTGGCTTTAATTTCATTCCAAATTCTCCTGTAAAAGACCTGGAAAGAATGCTCGTGCATGTCGGTCTTGAATACGGAAAATATGTGTCAGGTATCAGTCCGAGTTGCATAATCTTATCGGTCAGTCAAACTCGACATTTATTCTTCCCTTCAAAAATAAAAAAAGTAAATGTTAAAAAGCAAATAGAAAAATTAATAAATAAATTAATATATTTAAAAACCAAACTGACATCCAACAATATTTTATTTCAGAATTTTCAGAAAAAAATTAAATTAAAATATTTAAATTCAAAAAGATAAATCAATAAGTAACAGGTTAATTCTTAATTCAAACTGATATACAATTGTTTTTTATTGCACAACTTTTAAAATATAATTGTTGAAAAGATGAACAAAATAATTATTTACAACGCTTTTCATTGCAACACTTTCAGAATATAATATTTAAAAATATTAAGAGAAAGAAAAGGTAAATTAAAAAAAATGTCTGTCAAACTTAAAGCCAAATCTAACACAATTTTATTGCAACACTTTTTTAGGCTGAAAGGCAGAGATAATAGTCATTTTGGTGTTAAGCCTGACACTGTACAATAAATTTTGTACATATTCTTTCAGTAGCTTGTCGTTTTCCTATGTAATAGCATGACCCAAAATAACATGCTTTATGTTATTGAACTGTTGCGTGTAATTATGTAAGAAGAAACTAACGGATAATATGAGGTTGGACACTTTAAGGCCCTTAAGTATGCCTACAGACCAATTTATTTAAAGTCCTTCGCGTCCCGTATGAGCCAACTTAACAAAAATTTGGACAAGTCAAGGCCATTAAAACAAAATAAATACAGTCCTTTCACATCACGACCCAATATGAGATATATTCCTAGGAATATGAACAATACCTGGCCACCAACTCAACAAATATAGTCATATGAGCCAACTTCATATTGTCTGCGAAGAATGATATAGAATGGAGTCAAGACCCCCCTTTTGACTAAAGCTTCCCTTAATAAAAAGGCAACAAGTATAAAAATGATCTGTTCTATATCATTTGCTGTATCTTACTAAGTGTTTTAATGTATTTAATATTTCAACAGGTTTGGTATATTCACATCATTATTTTTATTATAATACAAAATCGAAAACGAAATCAATGTTTGGCTTTAATGTCATTCCAAATTCGCCTGTAAAAAACCTGGCAAGAATGCTCGTGCATGTCAGTCTTGAATACCGAAAATATGTGTCAGGTATAAGTCCTAGTTGCATAATCTTATCGGTCAGTCAAACTCGTCATTTATTCTTCCCTTTCAGAAAAAAAATAAACGTTAAGAAACAAATAGATACATTAATAAATAAATTGAGAAATAACAAAAATCAAACTGATATCCAACATTATTCTATTTCAGAATTTTCAGAAAAAAAATAAATTAAAATATTAAAAATCAAAAAGATAAATTAATAAGTTAATAGGTCCATTCTAAATTCAAACTGATATACAATTCATTTCATTGCACAACTTTTAAAATATAATTGTTGAAAATATGAACAAAAATAATCATTAACAACGTTTTTTTTTTATTGCAACATTTTCAGAATATAATATTTAAAAATATTTAGAGAAAGAAAAGGTAAATTAAAAAAAAATGTCAATCTTAAAGGCAAAATGGTATCTAACTCAATTTTATTGCACACTTTTATAGGCTGAAAGGCAGAGATAATAGACATTTTGGTGTAAAGCCTGACACGGTACAATGAATTTTGTATATATTTAATCAGTAGATTGTCGTTTTCCTATGTAATAGCATGACCCAAAATAACATGCTTTATGTTATTAAAATTTTACTTTTAATTTTGTAAGAAGAAGCTAACGGATAAAATGAGATTGGACACTTTAAGGCCCTAAAGAATGACTTTAGACCAATTCATTTAATGTCCTTCAGGCCCCATATGAGCCAACTTAACAAAAGTTGGACAAGCCCAGGCCATTTTAACAAAATAAATACAGTCATTTCACATCACAACCCCATATGAACATATTCCTAAGAATATAAACGATACCTGGCCACCAACTCAACAAATATAGTCATATGAGCCAACTTCATAGTGTCTGCGAAGAATGATATAGAAAAGTATAAAAAATATCTGTTCTATATCATTTTCTGTATCTTACTATGTGTTTTTATGCATTAACTATTTCAACAGTTTTGGGATATTCTCATTATCATTATTATTATTATTATTATTATACAAAATTGAAAAAGAAACCAATGTTTGGCTTAAATTTCATACCAAATGTGCCTGTAAAAACCTGGAAAGAATGCTCGTGCATGTCGGTCTTGCATACGGAAAACATGTGTCAGGTATCAGTCCGAGTTGCATAATCTTATCGGTCACTCAAGCTTATCATTTATTTTTCTCCATGAAGCATTTAATGGTATCAATGGCCTTCCATGTATCAAAATTGTATCATCAAAACAAAACGACTTGCATACATATTTAGTATCATTCAGTGCATTACAATATTCAAAATTGATAGGTCACCTTTTGGTTGATAGTACAATTTAAAGGCATGAATGGTGACATGTCCGGGGTCCGTACTCTCAGTGCCTGAGATTAATTTATAAATTAATTTGTCAAAACAAACTCATACCTAACGCTTTATGATTGCAAAACAAATACTAACTTTATTGATGATGAATTCTGAAACGGATATCCAACGTTATTTTATTGAAACACATTAAGAAAATAATAAAGTAAAAAATCAAGAACAAAAAAAGAAAAAACAAACACAAAGGAGAACTCAATTGGTCAATCTAAAATCTGAATTGATATCCAACCTTATATTATTGCCATTCTCCCTTTTAGAATACAGTAAATAAAATGATTAGAGAATAGTCTACCATATATTACTGTGTAATCGTTTCTGACTATTCTTTAAAAAAAGGCGTCTGATCCCTTTTCTTGTTTTCTGTCCTTGAATGAATCCAGTGTTTTTGAAACATATAATCAAAACCTTCGCAGGTTGACGAAGGAAGAATTACCAATTTTATTTCTATTTTCCGTTTGTAAAAATTATCAAATTAATAAATGTACAATGGATATGTCACCCCTTTTGTTGTAGCAGAAGACGGTTGACCGAATGACCATGGCTGATAACGGTTGACAACGTTAATTTCACGTCAAGTTAATATCATAAATGTCTAATATAATTTAGTGTGTGTCCGTTTCCAGGCATGTTTTGATAGAAAAAAGTCCATCAGCCCTTAAATTCCGGAATCGAGCATAAGGAGGTGATAGATAGACAGAGAATTAATAATACCGATGACATTGCATTTTTCTGTTCTTCGGGTATCAAATCTAACACATTCAAACGTGAGAGCTAAGCATTGACTTACGCAAATTTTGATATATGATAGATGAAAGAAAATTAAGCACGTGTTGTATGACAGTGTTTCAAGTTTTTCTGACCGCTTCTAATTTTTAAAAGGGGTACATTCTTGTGGTGTAATGAAACACGCTCATTTACCTGAAGTGAGAAAACTTGGTTCAAATCCAAGCAAGAAACCCCATGAATATTGCAACATACTTGTGATAAAGTTCAAAAGAGGTTAGATTGAAAACATGATTTCTGTCATTGCTATATGCATTTTCATACTTTAAAGCAATCGAATAAATATAGAATGAAATATCCTGATATGATTTTTCATACGTATTCAAGAAAAAAGTATTTAAGACTGTAACCAAGCGTTTTATTAATTTGTAAAGAAATTCCCATAAGATTTGGTATAAGCTTGTAGATAAAAAAATAATAAGAATAAGTAGTTAAAAATACAGTTTCCTGTGGTTAGTTTAATTTAATCTTTATTTAAAAGAAAGAAATATACATCTAAAGTTTTGTATTGTAAATAATCCTTTCAATATTATGAAATTAAAATTGGTGTGAATGATTGGTGCAAACATTGCTATATTGTTTGTAAATTATGCAATTTCTCAAGAAAACCTGTAAACTAGTGTTCGCCAGAAGTGTTTTACCATTAAAACTAAAACGTGTCAAAAATCATGATGTCCATGCTTGTAAAATGTGATTGTAAGATAGTACATTGAAATTGCAACAAGTGATGTTATCATAATGAATACATCACACTTTAATATCTAGAAAAATACGCCATACGCTTTTATGACTTTCAAAATTCGTGGTATCTACACTTAAATAAATCTTAAAGCAGTCGCTATTCCATGTTGCGAGAAAATATTTTTTCAAAGGAAATTTGTAGAAGAAGCAATTTGTTGACAATTTTGTACAGAAAAAATGTCAATTGTAAGAGGAACGTTATAGGTATCTGCTAAGTGAGTGGATGGATGGTCGTTTAAAGGATTTCTTATTATAGTTCTGCGTGCAATCTTGTTTAATAGAATAAACGATTCAACTATCGTTTTTTTATGTCTTTATGTTTCCTGAGCACCCACCTTGTTTGAGATTGAATTTTTGAAGTTTAAACCATATTTGTTTATTGCAATTAGAAAAGCAAAGCAAGCTGACTCTTAACTTTACCCTAATCATGACCGATCTGTTACATAAAATTGTTTTGAAAGATTCTGCGAAAGCAATAAAGCGACAATGACGTAGCTGATATGCGTCAATTTACAATCTGTTACATCAAAAGGATAGACTTTAATTGTTAAAGCAGCAATTAAGCGGCTTCGGCAAAACTAATTTACATCGGTTTTAATGCCAGGCAAGTAAACAAATCGTTTCATATTCTAACCAGCTAGACAAAATTGATTTTCCTTTGTAAATTTCCCGATAACGCGTTGCCACATGTGCAAACTTCCTGAAAAATTTCAGGTCAATGAAATTATACCAGTAATCTTGTATACACGTTGATTACAAATTTACAATATGTTTGTTGATCTAGAGTAACAAATCAAAACGATTGTCATTTAATTTAACATACTACAGTAGCTTTAAGAAATACATTTTGATTCTAGAATTTCATATTACACTAAATGAGAGTAAGCAGCAGAAGGAGAAAAAAGAAAGTATGTAAGAGAGTATATTTTACATACAAAAGCTTTTTCTTCCAAGTCCCTTTTTGAAACTGTTTTATGTTTTGGTGTAACAATGTCAAGATAAATGTCAATATTTAAATGTATATTTCAATATATTTGATACAAAAATAGTTCAAATATATAAGTTTCGATCTGAATTGTGGGAGTCAATTGAACAAAAAAAAACATAGAAATTGTACATAATCATGCTCTTGTAAAAGATAAATGCGTGTAAAACAATCAACTGCAAATGTGATTGTGGCCGTTTTATATTGTACAAAACTTAGTGTTAGGGTTAGGGCTAGGGTTAGGGTACTAATATTAAACAGTTAATATATACAAATTATTTTGGATATGTTTGGAATAATCAGGGAGTTTATGA
This sequence comes from Ruditapes philippinarum, assembly GCF_026571515.1. Lineage (NCBI taxonomy): Eukaryota > Metazoa > Mollusca > Bivalvia > Venerida > Veneridae > Ruditapes > Ruditapes philippinarum. The sequence continues at coordinate 7,751 of NW_026859911.1, forward strand.
TAAGAAATTGTTTATAGATTCAATGAGTAATCAATAAAGGCAGAACTGGCACAAGAAATTTAATCAGTAAAAAGTTAGAATCATTTCGTTGGCATAAATATGAGTTTATCCATGAGAATATTTATCGACTGTTTGAATACGTAAATTAATGAATTCTCTTGCAAAACAACGTTTTTTATCATATAATTTAGATATTGAAAGATGTAGATACAGACAGGAAGAGTGATCTGAGCGTATATATAATGTATGTAATGTCTAATGTAGAAGCAGAATATCATTTTGTGATGGTATACACAGCTATTAAAATGTAAGAACAAACTATTTACCAAGCAAATATTTTGTTAATCCAAATATTCAATTATTTAATATCTTAATGAGTCGTCAAGCTGAAAATATCATAAATAATTTGGCAATGTTTGTGTTTCAAGGTTTTGAACAAGGAGAAAAATAAAGTGTTAGAACATTGTAAAAAGATTAAATATGCAGAGGTGTGCCACTAGATAGTAATACGAATTTTGTTTAAATATTATTTTCTTGTACCATATTCCACTGTATGTAAAAATATTGATATATATATATGTTTATAGGCTAGAGGCCTTGTAGCAATAAACATTGTGTCATTGTTATAATAAATCGCATAAGCGTCTCAGGCCACGTGGCCATTTATGGCAGTTTTTTACCCAATATTTTCATTTCTCGTTTTAAGCAATTCATTTAAAGTTAGAGATAACACATCAAAATCTACATTGTCTATTATGTTGAATATACATTGTAATGTTAATTTCATTTGCTCCTGTCACTGTTATTAAAGAGACACATATTGTGATTATGACCCAGGTCTTTGGAGAAATATTCTTCTTTTTTAATCTAACGAACATATATACCGCATAAAATATTTTCTTGAAGATATGAAGAAAATGATATTCACATGAACACAAATTTGCAAAAATATAATAAAATTCTTGATGATTCAACCAGAAAGCCTAAATTGGCAATAGAAAACTCAAAACCGACTAAAAAGTGATAATATTACAGTCATATATTTGATTTATCGTACCCGAATATCTTTTTTTTAAAAGATCTTAATAAAATATGCTTTGTGTTACAGTTTTACAATGTGCAAACAGTCTGCCCCAGTCCTGGATTTTAAACATAAAATGTTTTGTGCATAAAGAATCATCATAACCAGTTTTATATCGGTACAACCTTTTTCAGCTCCATCCGCATTATAAATATTATTTGCTCAGTAATATTGAACGTTGTATTTATATTTTGTATGCCAGTGATTGCATGTTCAAATTACAAGCGGTATGGCATGTTTCCGTATTAAATTTGCATTTTTTTTTCAAAAATAAAAACTGTTCGGAAGTTCTTGCTTCTACACTTTGCTAGAATATCGAAAAGGGTTTCAATATAAACAACCAATATTATTTCTTTACTTAAGGACTTTTCCTTATTTTATGTCTTTCATAAGAATGGGTGTTACGTATGCCTGTAAAAGAGCCTCGAGTACTATTATACAACATTTCATTTAAGCTCAGTGGTAAAGTGTTGTGTCAGTTTGCCACTTTGCCGGTGACTGTAAGTTCAATTCCCATATGAATTGGATTGTTAAGATTGCATCTGTCACTCCCCAAGTACAAACGTTGATATAAAGAGAGAGAAATCAATTACGTTTCATTGTTTTATTGTTCATTAAAAACAGTTGTTACACGATCTGTTATCAAAATGTCAACATATGACACGTTTATGACACGTTTAACGACGCACATTTACATTTCAAAGTCACTTATCGCTTCTTTTATTGTCATTTTAATGGATTTTGCTGTATCAGATGTTCGAACTTGTCGTTTTATTTGCTTTTCCTTGAAATTGTAGATATTTCAAAGAAAGATTGTACATGCTTGTAAAGCACATGGTTCCTTTTTCTAGGAAGTATAAAATTTATTTAAGGTCTTTCGCTCCAAGAATATCTGATAAATTTACTTTGAACGCTCTTTAAGAATAATTTAAAGTTTGTATATATTTTGAAAAAAGCTCTAAAGAGTAACACAATCTTAACATTAAAAGAAAATTCACATTAATTTTTAATGTCACGAGACTGCTTCAAAGATATGCCCATGCACTTTTTTATCGTTTCATTGTTTGTCTTCAATATTTAATATTTTACAGTTCCTTTAATTTTGTTTTAAGTTTGTGTTCAAGAACATGCTCAGATGTCAATATTTCATTAAATTAATAACTTACGCAAGATCTAATAAGCATTATATGTTTATTTTACATTGAATACAATAAACGAGTATGATTTGTAACAGGTACAAATATACTAGGTACATTTCAACAGTTTGGTTATAGCATTTAATGACATCGCATAAAGTTTCAATCGGGAGAAATGAAATTTACAGACTCGGCTTTATAATGTCTGTTTATGACAGATACTGTCATAGTGCAGAATCTCTTGCGTCCCATAACATTGTTTTCGTTTTGTCTGACTGTTCACACTCTCTCCGTGTAGCTAAATAAAATATAGAAGCCCTCCCAGTAAGGCAAAGAATCAAGTTACGGGCATTTATTTTGCATTTTCAAAGATGTTCATACTATGTTTTGCTTTAAAGTATAGTTAAAGCATTGATTTATTTTTATTAACTCGTGCAGAACAATAAATATTAAAATAGATTAATACAGAATTAAAACTTCCCTAGTAGCTTTCCATTAACCGTTGGTTTCGTACAAGTAGAATCTTTAAGAAGAGTAAGATGCCTGTTTTGTTATCGAACGAAAAATGCAAATTGTTCTTAAATTTGTTGAACAATGTACATCAGTACTTTATCTTTTGTAGATTGACAAAATATCTATGGCGATTAAATAACCGATATGTCCGACATCTAGATGTACATGTAATGGTGAATCTATTGTTGCAATGAGAGATACTGGATGTACATACGTCATAGTACGAAGATATTCAGTTAACACAGATCAGTGTTGATTTTGCAACATCCGTTTGTTGCTCGGGAAAACAGACTGACGGGATGAGTGGAAACAGCATTGTCAACATTATATGACAAATATAGTCCAGAAAGATCAAATATATAAGAAACAAAGAGATGTAAAATTTAATGGAAGAACCGTTGACAAATTTAGAATAAGTGACCGTATTTACTTTTCCTTTGCTGAATATACAGCTATGACTCGGTTGAATTTTGTTACAGAATGATATTAGTAACAGTAAAATTATTGCGATTAAGATTTCATCAATTCTCGAGCAGACTTTTAGACGGACTGATTGAATAAATGATGGACAACGCCTCCACAAATAACTCTTCTATGAATAATTAAGGATGCATATGAAAAAAATAATGAATAAATGAATTTTTAGATGAAGTGATACCATGGCAGATAAACAGAGTGTGTGAATGTCCTTTTTAGAATTTATGTTATTTCCAAAGACATATTCTTCTTTTGTCACGGAATGAATTGCTTAGAGAAATTAAGTTGCCTTAACATCTTACCTATTTGATAAGGAAAAAAGGACGGCCTGACAAATTAGAGGAATATGGTCAACAATTATTTGATATTAACTTTTTAAAATGGTTTCAGAATTCATCAAGTGTTTGTGTGGTATTATTGTTTCAAAGTGTCACCCTTCTACTTGGGTTGACTATGAACCCCACATCAATGTTACCTTTTCAGAATTCATAAAATCATTGAAGAAATAAATAAATAAATGTATCATGTGACGGATGAACCAAAAACAGATTAGATGAATGACCCTTTTCATTGTTTGTTTTCTTTGAATGGATATATGGCTATAACTCCTTTGATCAATGTTACAGAATCCATCTAATATCAGATACATTATGAACATAAACATATGATAGTTAGACATAAAATTAATAATACTGATTTTGATATATATGATTCTTTTACATTGTATATCAATTCTATTGTGAAACAAACCCAACACTTACACTTTGTAAGACATGAAGCCAGAAATGTTACATTACACAATGCATGTAATCTCCTAATGTTTTTATACGTTTTGGGCCATACATACAAAAATGACGGGAAACAAACCATTATACCACTCTTTGGAAATTAAAAGAAATTAAACAAATAAAGGAAAGAAATTGGTCTTGTTTCTTTCCCATTAAAAACCTTCTTGATTTATTTGCAAACACTTATCATTTTCAATATACTGTGTTGAAAACCGCTGTCCTTTCAGAGTCTAATGGTATTATTTACTGTAATGCAGATAAGAACTAAAACATGCAAGAAGCATCAATTCCATAACTAATATATGTATCGATGTATTTGACAAACAAGACTATTTTACCTTTAATGAGCATGCTGTTACATCAAACGAGAGTACGATTGGAATGTTAAAATGTAATTAAATGGCCTTTGCGTAACGAAAAACATCTTTTTCAGTGCCTTGTTAACAATTAAATCGTTGTAGATTGCAACATATGTCAAAAGGAAATCAATGATCGTGTTAACTCTTTAAAAGCAAAAGGCATGTTGCGCGAAAAGTTTAGGAAATGAAAATTACAAAGCAAAACGCAATACAATATCATAAACAAGATCAACAAGAAAAGACACAACCCCCACCCGACCCAGCAACAAGAACCAGTTGCAAGGCGTGTAGGCAGACCTCAAACAAAAACATGACAGGGGACAATGCAGAGCACGGACAGGCTAATCACTAAAATGATAAATAATCTACAACCGACAAGGAATTCAAAGAAAACAAATGAATGATTGGATAATAGGAAATAATTTGTAACTGATAGCAGAAAAAAAACTAAAAGAAAGAATAAAGAAAAAAATCTTAAAGCTAAATGATATAACTACATGTAGTTTGGTTATATTTCGAGTCATTTAACATCAATAATTAAATTCTTATTCCTGGTACAGCTACCAGACGACATATTGTAAATCATACTTTACGCGATAGGACAAGTGTTATATTAATCTGTGATTTCAGAATGTTTGGGGTTCTTCCCTTCAAAAGGGAAATCGCCACTGTTTAGGTAGTTTGTTCAAATGAAATATACACAAAAAACGCACGAGGTCGTCCTCAATCATCATAACTGTTGGCTGAAACTCAATCTTTACTAAATAACGCATTTAAAATATGTCCATGGTTTAAATCGGATACATTATTAATTCAAAATTATGCTTTGACGCATTGTAAATTTCGGCATGCTCATTCTTGAGAAAAATATACAAATTACAGAAATTTATTGAAATCTATGAAATATGTCTAATTTGAATAAAGGAATGAAGAAAATAATTATGTTATTGTCACTATATATTCATATCGTGTGCACCAAGAGCTTGTAGAAATTTAAACATGACATATTATCTTCCTGTGATGTAAAACAAATTTATTTAGTTTACAAAGTGATTATGAAATATATCAATTTTTCGTTATATCAGTTTTGATTAGCATTATAGAATATATGTCACCATTCTAGATAATATAATAAATTGCTTTTTGAAACATATAGATACCACAGCATATTAAATAGATATCTCAGAAAATTACTTGACTACTTTTCTTTAAAAATATAATTTCTATATTTTTACATAACTATTCTATGTAATATTTTAATAGATGCATTTTTATCTGCACAATATTAGATTCGAGGATATTTACCAATGGTAATATGGAAATAAGGTATTTTGCATGTAAGAAAACAGATGCATTTCATAAAGGTATTTCTGCTAAAATGATTTCGTTTATGACTTTTTGTGTTTCTTTCGGGTCGAACCTTCATCAATTCTTTATTAAAGCATTGAAGAAGATGTGACAGACCATTTGCGCAACCAAGTTGACTTAAACGGTATTATTTGAATATAAACAGGCTTGATAAATATATCTTATTTTGAATTATGCAGATGAAGGTTTCAGAAGCTATATAACGCCTGACAAAATACCAGAAAAAGCGTTACAAAACTGAGAAATACGAAGAGAGTAATTATCCTGCCACTCTAACTTTTCTATATTGTCATATTACATCACCAGGTGGTGCAGCTTGTCTTTCATATTGTCAATGATATACAATATATACTGTCAGGATGAAAACTACCTTTTCAATGTTTTGATATCTCTGTTAATCAATGTCAAAACTTCATATCTTACACCACAAGCTGTTGATACAATCTTAATATTTTGTTTATATGTTTGCTTCTCAGACCAAAACTGATGCTGGTTTGTTTCAGAAAGACGTGCAAATAACCCTCAACTTGTTTCATACAAGGGCTCAGATCAATAATACTAAACTATTGTTGCATATGCAATTTTATACGTCTTAACTAATTTATACAACAGTTTCATTCTTTTACATTTCTTATTTAGTATTGTTATTTTAAAGTATGACTTTAGAACAAAAAAATGAAAGAAGGGGAGGTCTCAAACTTATCATTTATCGGTTATAATGGAAAGACTTTTCACCACCAGACTACCGCTTCCTTTAAAAAAGGTTTCACCACATTACCGCCGCTACCTTTTAAAAGGATCTTTTAATTGTTTTCTTATTTCTTAATAAGAATATTCGCTATTTGTTTTATATTGTTCTAATTCCAGTACACAATATCATGTCATTTTAATAAAAGAATTTTCAAGCTATATATTATTCAATACAACAACAAGCACTTCAATCCATGACTTTGGAAAAGGAAACCATTGAATTGCAAATACGGGTCATGGGCGCTCGTCGTCGGAAAAAGACAAGTAAAGCAAGCATTCAAGCTCGATCAAGGATGATAATGATGTCTATCATGTCTTAAAAGCTTAATACAGCAATGAAAAGAAATATTTATGACTAAGCAAACACGGAGTAAATATTTCTTATTTACACGTATAGTACCTTTATGTTTATTTGGATATTAAAGTATTTATAATCTATTAAACAATATTATCAGATTACTAATTTATTATCCAGGAAAGAATGTTTTGAATCTCAAATAACGTGTATGAAATTCTGAAAACTGACACGTGTAATTTTGAACTAGAAGACACGTGTAAATTTCCCCGTGCTATTGACATTTCAGATATGTAAGATCATTTGAATAAAAAACATGCTGTAAATTGACAGCAGCAAAAATAAAAGGTTTCAACATCTGTTGCAGAGGAACTGTAACACCTTAGAAATATTGAATGACGTTAAAATGTATAATTGCTTTTTCCGCAACGTTTCATCTATGCTGAAGTAGCATCTTGATAGAACAATACAAAAGTTAAGGCAGGGAATCGCTGTTTTTCTTAATATGATATCTTAGAGGTCAACATTTAGACTTGGTGATTGAAATTCTTACCCTAACGATATAAATACATCATAAAAAGCCTACCACGTTTGAAAGGATTCGAACTTGCAACTACCGGATTCCTAACTAAACACGTTAAACGTTCTAAAAACTGAGTTGTCTTAGAAATCTAGGCTGGTGCGCAAGTATATGTTATTCACATCTTAAAATCGGGGAGTCGGATCGTTTCTCAGACAAGACCCCATGTAACAATTAATTCAAATCTTTACACAAAGAAGCGATTTAAGGTTGGCTTACAAGCAAATGAACACAAAGCTTAAGTTAGTTTGGTAATTGGATCTAATTTGATGACGTTTGTAGAAATAATTATGAATGGTTATCAGTTGTGATAATATTTTCCTATGCTGACAATATCGGGTTAAATCTTAATTTAAATACTATAAACAGTATCAAGCATACTGATCAGTTTCTGTTTATTATTGAAACTTTTATGACTGTACAAAATAAACATAGGTTGTGGATCCAAAATGATTCATGGTAAAATCGGTTCAAGCCATCTTTTTCTTCTGAGCAAAAATATAATTACATATGTACTTATTTGGGGAACACACTTATTACATATTCCTTAGTACAAGCAATGAAGTTATAATGAAATTGTTTAACTTTATTGTTCATTTGAACAAATTTTCCTGCCCTTATTGTTTTAGTTTAAATGATTAATTTAGCTATACCATATATATAAACATTATACATTTATCCGAAAAGCAATGTAGTTTGATGTTGTTTGTTTGCCTCTTTAATCCTAGAACATTTAACTGTCCTTACTTTAGCGCTTATTGGCTTATATCTGCAGTTAATACAGACATCCACAACTTAGATTAATTCAGTCTATATTGGACACAGAATGGTCGAAACTGCATAACTATAGAATAATTATCTTAAATGATTCATTTCTGTTCAAATGCTTTATCATTTTAAAAACTTGGTATTGTGTACCGCATATCTCGAACAAAAAATCCTCGATAATCAAATTTTGATGTTTTGAACGATAACAATAATAAATATACTTATAATTTACGTAATCTAACAACAATGCGATGCAAATGCAATTTATTTATGCTTTTCAGTGCTTTACTATAATATATCAGATGATTATATTCTGATAAACCACTAGTGAAATTTATAAAATATAATTTTTACTGTAGCCGGACTGTATCTGAATGCAGATAAAAAGAATATCATAACTAAATGGAATAACAGGCAAAAAAATTGCTGTCATGCGTTATCTTTGCTTCTTTAGGTAAAGAAAGTCGAATTAATTATTGATATGTCATTATTTCCTTGTTGGTCTTTGCTTTTATATTTTAGATGTTATATCGCATAGGAGACACAATTTTTCTTATGCATATCCATGTTTTATTCACCAATAATCAGTTACTAACAATGAAAATAACAAGATATATAGAATTTGACGGTCGTTGTACATAAATTTTCGTCATTAACATGAATATATCATAGAATATACGAGTATAAAACATAAAATAAAATAAAAAGGATGTCAACATATAAATAGCAGAAAGAAATCATCCAATTTGTGTTTTCTTTTGATATATCTATAAGGAAAAAAATAAAACAAACAAAATTCATAAACAAAATAAAACCTAGTTTTCCTTGATATGCAGGCTCTTTCGATATGTTAATTACTAAATATTTTCAGTTGTTAATGTAAAAAATGATTGACTTTTATTTCACAATTTTTATAGCGACAGAATATGCTAAGACAGAACAATGTATGTCAAAATTTAGCCACAAATACAAACACATACAACATTATTATACAAACTATTTCAACTTAAAAGTTATAATATATACTGACGATATATTGAAATTCTACATTGTAAAGGAATTATTTCTTGTATGTAAAGAAACACACTAAATTATCTTTAGTGATAATCCTTGGGAGACGCCCTCTGGAAATTGAAACACTGAAACAAAAAAACAAACATAATTTTTCTCCTAATGTGTTGTCTGTAATGAATACTCGGTATTTGGTCATTAAATTATATGTCATATTCATTTTTTTTTTCAAAATAAATAAGTAGGGTTCGTATACAAAGTTCCTGAGTAGAGAGGCAGACAACTTTAATACTAAGCCATTGCATCTATCTTTATATGATTTTAAGAATATCTACTTGAACCTTTCTATATTATCCTTTTGTAATTTTGAAACCTAAAAAGACACTGAAATACTCTTCCAAATTGCTCGTGAGTTAATGGTTTGTACTTTTCATAAGAAAATGAAAATATATAAGTAGATTGCCAATTGTCTTAGATATGTTACTGTTTTTTCTAAATGAAAAAGACATGATATTCTGGAAATAATTCACATTGGTCTTACATAGGTAACTAAGCAACTGAATGAGTTTCTATATAAACAGATTATAAAAGATGTTTCTGGCAGAAGAAAATATTTACGACATAATAAATTATGTGACTCCACAATAACATACCTAGTTTCACTCAGTTTAGGAGTATATTAAAACAACCAAAATGTTTTCTTACTTTAGAAAGAAAGGACCTTTTCTTAGCATATACAATGACTTTCTAAAGAATGGGTGTTACGTATGCCTGACAAAATGCCTCGAGATATATAATTCAACATTTAAGTTTGGCTCGGTGGTAAAGTGTTGTGTCATTTTGCCACTTGGACAGTGACTCTGAGTCCGATTCCCATGTCTATAAGATTTGTCGATAGCATGTGTCACTTACAAAAAATAAACTTTGACAATTAAGACAGAAAATTCAATAGCGGGTAACATTTTGTTTCGTAAGATATAGTTTATTTTAAAATGGTTGTTACACGAAAGGTGATAAAATGCGCATTAAACGACGCAAACAAACAATAAAACGTTACTCAAAGCTTCTTGTATTGTTATGTTTATGGATTTTGCTGTATCAGATGTTGAACCTTGTCGTTTTTGTTGCTTTATTTGAAATGTTAGATATTTCAAGTCAGTTGGTTCATGCATATCTTTCCAAATTTTAAAGCACACAATTCAGGTTAAATTATAAGTGAGCACGATTTTTTACAAGTTCATTTAGGAGCAGGGCAATATGTATGGGAATGCACTCAAATGAGGCAGATTAAGTCTGGTAAAAACTAATGACCATGTCGTGAAGGCAACTGTCTGGTTATTATGGGTATAAAATATCAAAGGACACTAAAGTGTTTTCTAAAAAGCATTCCTTGAATAACATAAGCCTAAATTTGAAGTACAAAATTTATAACGGATAATGAGAAAAACAACCAAAACACTATGTTTGAATTATGAAATAAAACTGCTAAATGATTAAAGATGACTTAAAAATGTTTTTACATATACAATATATTTTTTACAATGAAATATTTTAAACATTATATTTAGGATATGAGAGATACATATGTTTTGAATAAAAATTATAATAATAATCTTAAATGTGAATGTGATTATATAATAAAAAACGTTATACCGTATATGATACCTTAAGATGAAATTTCAAAATTAAAAAGTGATGTCGTAAAACAAGCACTACTACTTTATCATCTTTTAATTATAGTTTCATTTCCGGTGACTTAAGAAATGAATCTGTTAAATATGCAAAAAGAACTTAAAAACCCTACAAATGCTTTCAATCAAGAGACGGAACAATATTTTATATCTTTTAGTCTTTAAATCATGCAGATGTTGTTTAAACAGCCATGCAACGTCAGTCAATGTGCCAAAATATAGCTTTAAAATAAAGGAACAAGACATAAGGTGTGATTGAACTGTCACTAAAGCATTCACTGTTGTCATGGTAGAATCTGACGTTGCCAGTTGGTGTTAATATAGTATAAAATGACAGATAGTTACGTTTTCTTTATAATATTTGCTCATAAAAACACACACAGCTGTCAGTTTTACAATTGATGTAAGACACGAACAATGTTCAGGTTAGCATTTCTTCAATACATTTCTTCATTTTGGTTAACTACAAAATACCTTATATATCTGATCTTTTGCAAACAAACAATTTGATATAGAATAATATTTGACACCGCATGAAGTTTAAATCGAAAAAAGAAAAATGAAAAAAATAACAATATAGTATGAACAAAACAGCCTCGGTTTGATTACGTCTGCTCATGACAGATACTGAATAGGTGCAACATCTTTCTCGTCGCCTAGCACTGGCTTCGCGTGGTTTTATGGTTCACACTCTCTCCACGTAGTTAAATCTAAGTTAGAAGTCCTATCAGTATGTCAAAGAACCAATTTAATGTACGATAAATAAATAATCATCTATTTAGCAATTCCAAATATTTTCATACTATTTTGTGCTTTAAATTTCAGTAATAACAATAAGTGATAATGAAAAAGTAAATATTTTATTTACTTATGATTGAAACAATTTATATATTTAAATTGCTCTATCGGCCTTCCGTAAATTGTGCCTTACTAGTAAATACATGTCGATGTAGAAAAATTGACGGGTAAATCAATGTTCTTTAAAAGAGAATGACAAAAAACTGTTGGCCATCATGAATGTGGGATAATTTGTAACCTTTCCTCTATTTAAATACATGATATTATTATAAAATATTTGCAATGACTGATTAACACTTCATTGCAAGAACACATCTGTTTTATAAGACATTAGATAGATTGATGGACAGACGGACTCACTGACTGGATTTGGAATGGATAATGCTAATTCAATATAAACTTTCCGTGTAAAATATATAGATAATGAATATTTAGATTCATAATTAATAATATATAAATACACATTGAACCAGTGAAAGTCTTTTGAAAGGTCTAATTTTACTGAATGACGGATGAATACCTTTATATGTATTTTTGTCAGAAAAGAAAATTATTAACCAATCAATAAATGAATTTATGTATAAGTAAATTATATGAATTATGAAAACCAATGATATGATATGAGGTCTGTTGTAAGCGAGCAAATGACGAATCATTATTATAATAGATTGAACAGCATTTTCTTATGTTTTCTTTTCATTTATTGAATAAAAGACATTATCAGTTTTTGCTATTGTTTCCAATAATTATTTTGTATTATATGAAAACATAAAGCAGACTTCATTTATTTTTCGCGTTTTCCCTTTTGTTGAATGGGTATTTTGTTTAGGGTCCTTTTATATGGTAGCGAAATGCATGTTATGAAAGTTATATGTCAGCAATGTCTTATCACTTTGCTTGAACGTACACTTTGATAGTTGTTACTGCATTGTTTCATTGAAAAAGGCATGTTATTTCAAAATAATCTTGTTATAAATGATCATATTAAATTTAATTAAATAAATATGAAACTTCAATGCACATACAGTGTTGCGTATAACTACATATCGAGCACTAAATGAATATGTTCATGCTGAAATACGTAAAACAAAACAAAACAAGAACATCAAAATATTGTGAATGAAGCTAGATAGCATGTTTAATAATTCTAAGTAGCATGTTTAACATGTTTTAACTTTTAATTTTCAACAAAATGAATGTGTAACTTTAATTCTTACAGATACCAAATATAGAAAGTAATAATATTATTATGTTGCATGTAACAGTATTAACAACTAATTATTATGACTACTTATCATAACATCCACTATATGTTATATTCATCAGGAGATAGAACTGGCTCAGCAATCTTGTGTGTTTTTTTTGTTGTTAACTGTTAGCCGAAAATCACAGAGGGGATATGATTTTTCCAGATGCTTTTGCTTATATGCTATTTCATTTTTGAACAAAGTTCGTAAAACGATCCCCAACCCAGAACATCTTGTAGAAACAGACAGAATTTTCTATATTAAAAGCCGATAGCTGTTTCTGAATGGAGAAAATACATTTTACATTGTTAAATTCTTTCCGGTAAATGTGACTTCATACCAACATCCCGAGAATATATCACTGTGGCACGAATGGGTCTAAGGCCGTCTGCAAGCGATTTGGCTTCCTGTGAAGTGACCATGGGAGAATTACATAAAAGAGGCATTTTCACTAGTCTGGCCTACATTCTCACAAGCATCCTTAGGTAGCAAAGACGTATTTTACTTTTTCTTGCTCAAGCATCTCAGACAATGAACAAATTTCCGGCACTTCAGTTCCCTAGCCTTTCGTACCTTCTTTTATGGCAATCTCCTAACCAGAACAGTCTTAGTGTTTTATTTATTATATCAAACCAATATGAAATATTATGTCATAGATTTCGATCATGGTCCAGGTCATTTGGGGAGATTTGTTTCTGATTAATCAAGCAAACAAACATGAATACTGACTATAAAACATATCATTGACATAATGAAGATAAAGATATTCCCATGGACAACGCATTTTTAGACTACACTGTACCATTACATTTCCTCAATAATTTAAAGCATTGCAGTGATTGCGTGCTTGAATCAAAAGCGGGTTGGATTTTTTTATCAATTGAATTTCTTTTTTTGTTTTACAAATATAAAATGTTCGGAAGGTCTTGTATTTGAACTTCGCTTTAACATCGATTTTTTTATAAAAACAACTTACTTAAGAAATGAAAAATGAAAGACTTTTCTTCAGCCACATACTGACATTCAAAAGAATGAATATTACGTTTGCGTGAAAAGCTATCTTAAATACTAAAAAAACAGCATAATTTAATTTTGGCTCAGTGGTTACGTGTTGTGTCAGTATGCCACTTAGCAGGTGTCTGTGAGTTCGATTCCCATGTTTCACGCTTATGATATAACTCATTAAGAATTCGCTTTTACTTCCAAGATAGAGAAATCAATAGAGAGCAACAATATGTTCCATAGTTAATTGTACATTATAAAACAGTTGGTACATGATCGATGATCAAAATGGCAACGAGTGACATTCAAATTACATAAAACTACTCAAATACACATTTTAAAGTCACTTAAAGTTTCTTTAATTGTCATGTGTATGGATTTTTGCTGTAACAGATGTTTCAACTTATCGTTTCTGATGCTTAACTTGAACTGTTTGATACTGCTAAATTTCAAAGTTCACCACTCAGTTTTCCAGAAAGTTTTATGTTTTAAGCATATCTGATGTACTGATGTTTTTATGAATTATTTTTATTTTACTTACATTTTGATAATATATTTAAAAAGTAACAAAATAAAAAAAAATAGAGACAAATCTCAGCCGTATTCAGACAAAATCATCAAAAAAAAAACTCGATATCTTAATTCAGGAGACCACTTTAAACATATTTCACTGAACTGTTTTGATAATAAATGGTTTACGGTAAACTTTACCTTTAATATTTGATACTTTAAGGTGATGACTTCAAACCACTTGCCCCTCACCGGTGTGGGTTCGAATCCCGACAGGGACTTTGGATTCTTTCATGTGAGGAAGCTATCCAGCTAGCTTATGGAACGTCGGTGGTTCTACTCAGGTGCCCGTTTGTGCCTGAAATAATGCACGGAAGGAAACCTGAGGTCTTCCTCCACCAGTAAAGCTGGAACGTCGCGATATGACCTATACTGTGTCGATGTGAGGTAAAACCCAAAACAAACAAAAAAACTTTAAGGTAAATGTTGTGTTTAAAAAATGTTCAGCTTCGATGATTGATATTACAATACATATATATACATATATTGCAATATAATTTAAGCAAATGTTATGTTTATTTTTTGTTAATGGATACAATTAATGAGTACGATTTCCTACATGCAAATACATATCCATCTCAGAGCATGTCAACAAATATGTATTTCCAATGCTAACAGCAATGAGTCAGATAAAGTCTGGTTTCGGTTACTTTTGTATTTTTGACAATTGATTTACTGGCAGACTATTTATTTCTTTCATGTAATATAACATGTTTTATTTTAAAAGTTTTGTAGATTATTTAAATTCAAACAGAAGACATGTATCGAAACCGGGTTGGATTGAAATCGTTCAGCACGACATTATTGTTGTGCTTGTGGTAATTTAGTTCTTTCTATTCGGTCTTTTTCTTGTCGGGTGGTTCCAGTATTCCTCACTTGAAAACTGTTGAATCACCGTTAGGATATGTGGCCTGCTTTTTTAATTTGTCTTTTCACGTATTATCTGTGATATGCAGCTTTCATAACCTCTGATCCTCTTTCAAAATTCCATTTTATTTTGTTTCGCCCATTGTTTTCTCGATAAGGGCACACGCAATTTGTTACTTGGGGACCATATGCCGCTTTTCATGGAATGGCACCTGCGTGTCACATTGAAGGTTCCATGATAACCGCCATATGAACACATCTGCGGATGTTTCAAAATTCAAAATTGTACAAGCTCATGTTAAATGTTGAATTCTGCTTAAGCCTATGCTAGGGGGCGTGGACGGTAGTTTGCACTTGACAGTACCGCCCATGAACAGGCTCAATCAAACCGATCCTGCAACGTTTTCAATTTTGTCGGGTTGGACTTTCTTTAGGGATTCTTATTTTCTTTATTCTATGTCTTTGTGTGACCACAATTTCGTATGTTTTTACATTATTCCTATGCATTTCACATGCTTAAAACGCATATAAAGAAGAAAAAATCAGTTGGATTAAAATCTCAGGGTTTGAATAATTTTTAAAAGCAATCAAATGATCTTCAAAACTAATATACATCGAACTTTAGTAAGTGGCTAAAGACCAAATCCTTTATTCTTCTTAATTACCTTTTTGCAAGCTGCCTCACATAAATTCATCGTCAATCCGATACATAAAAGACAGGTTTTTAAGATTTTATTCAAAGTAATTGCTCGCTATTTGTTTCTGCGAAGTCTTATCTGAATGCTTGATCTCAAATGGCTCAATTAAATACAACACATGTCATATAAGAACAATGGTGGTTAGTCAAAGATGTTTCATAAACTCCGAAATCAATAAGCATCAGATGTTTTTTGTAAAGGTTCCTTTCCTGGAAACGTTTCTGAGATGAGAGGGCTAAAATATTGATTTTAGTGGTATTTCAAAACTTTATTTCAGTGCCCCGAATCCATGAAAAGCAACAAAAACGAAAGAGCAAAATAAAATAAAACTAATTTTACACAAAATCTTCGAAATATCCAGTTGTGAAAGCGAAATGCATTTATGAATAGAATAACGTGTTATTGTTAAAGGAAATTAAGTTCAATAATCAGCAATGTGTTGTCATAAGAATATCACCATAGACACCAGACAATATTTCTTAATCAGACCTTTACAATATAATTTTGTTTGCATTTAGATTTTTTAAATGAGTGAAATAAATTACTTACCTGTACTATTTGTCTTATTTCTAAAACGTTCAGACTTCCCTAAGACAAAAAAATTATGGCATAGCAACATGGCATTTTACAAATATGAGTCTTGGTCGGGATTCATTTTATTTATAATGTCTCGTTTTAATGAACATAGTGGAGCTAAAAATGAGGTTTGGGGCACCATTAACCGGTTTAAACTTCCCTAAAGGGGTTTATGCTGCTGACCGTTCCAAGGTGGTGCCCCTCTGTGTTTCTCAGATGTGTGTCTATTGTTTCATACTATTATGGTAACACTTTTGTGTCATTCAACGGTAAGTATCTTCCCTTCTCCACTAGTGTTACTAGTAGTTTAATTTTGCTCCCTTCTCCTCCCCGACATTCCCCATGACCCCTTTACGTTTGTAGGCCTATTAATCAATCGTCCTTTAAATTTCCTCGTCGGTTTTTTAATTATGTCATATTATGTATTATTGTATTAATCACCCATCGGTGCTTAGCGTTGTGCCTGCCCTGTTTTTATTTGTGGTCCTGCTGGGCCCCTTGTCGGTGGTCCTGTGTTGGGTCGTGATACTGGCCAAATTCAGCAAACAGGAAATATGTTAGGTATTTTGGATAAATCCAGGTTCATTCCAATCTCATTTCATAAAAATATTTATCTAACGGATGGGGAGGAGATTTCGTTTGAAGGATAATACCTCTTTATTATAACCAAAATTTTATTCAGCATTTATTTTCTATTTAGTGGGATTCTAAAATTTGTTTCTTTTTGGTTGCAACAAACTTTTTCTTGCAGCAGATGAAGTTTTATTACAAAAACTAAAAGTTAAACGTTGATGAACATATTGTTTTTCAGTATTGAAAATATTCTTTTGTTAGAAAGGGACGCAGTAATGACAACGTGTTGAAAGCCTTATTATCTGTTTCATGAAAATTGAAATCAAACGTCAAGTAAAATTATGCCGATCATAGTGCAATAGCTAAGACAGAAATGGAAAAAAAAACCCACAAAACATTATATTCTGGTGACAGAATACAGAGGACATTTAATAGAATTTATATGAGTACAGTCTGATTATTAACACATCAAACATAAACGAGGAATAAACTACAACACGGTTATGTACAAATATTCTTAGTTAAAATCCTATTGTATATTTTTAATTTGAGAATGAATTGTTAAGCGTCAATCTGGCAGCTGAGTCTTTATGGTTTTAGGGCAAGACAACGTAATAGGGTTTTTTGCTAGATATATTTATTTGGTGTAATATATACAATATAACAAACAAAACAACATGGGCCTGAAAAGAAAATAAGGCATTATAAATACATTATAAACAATATAATTGTACTTATATTGACATTAAATAAATTAATCTGAATAAGAATTTACATGTACATGTACTTATTTAAATGTGATTATTTACTTTTTTTGGTATTTTATACAAACATTATAAATATTGTTTGTAAATACATAGCATGTTTTATTTAGTAAAATACATTTTATGTAATTTACTATTTAAATACATGTACAATATGTATATAACTTACACAATAAATACAAAACATTATTATATACCTTGTGAGTGATACAAGAACCCTTTTTTGTATTTATAAACATTTTTTTTTACTTGACTAACAGAAACGATTACTTGGAATCGAATTAAGAAATTTTATACTTATCATTGTGTCTATTAATTGAATCCTGTATACATTCATAATTGTTTTGAGTCTTACTGGAAAACAGTCAAATAAAATACCTCCGAAAATACTTTATGCAGCATAAGTTATTATAAGATATCGCTTCAAAAGTATGATAATGGAGTCAACTCACGTTCAACTACAGAATATTGTCTAATTTAGATACTTCGAAAATTTCAAATATAAACGTTACTTGCGTTTTCGAATGGGCTGTAATAACGGATTTACGTTACTTTATTTACACTTTCGTGTCATTCATGAACATATTGGGGCTAAGAGTGAGGTTTTGTGCGCCTAAAACCGGTTTAAACTCCCAAGTGGTTTAACCACCACTGACCGTTCCAAGGCGGTATCCCTCTGTGTACCTTCACGTGTTTTTCATGTCTGTATTTTTACTTGTTTTTGAATTTTTACATGTTTTTTATATCTGCCTTGTTGGATTATCGTTTACGGTAGGTATTTTCTCACCCCCTCACATTGTTTACCCCTCTCAGTTTCACCCCCTTATAGCCCTTATCCCTTAAATTCCAATATGGGCCCGTTTTAGTTTATACAATTTCACACAATACACCTCCCTTTCCCTTTGACGCCCTTATGTCCACTCCAGGTTTTTGTTGGGTGTCTTCTGTGTGCCCTACTTGGGTGTGTCGGGGGCTACGTCTTGTGAACGTTGCCTTTACGTTGTTTATCTTTATTCTTGTTTTTTATAATTGCTTCATTTTATTACAAGATTTAAGTTATCAGAGATCTTTCCAGCAGCTTATTTTTCTTAGATAGTACATGTACATACTACTTTATACAAAATATCATTGTTTCGTATATTCTGCATGTAATTATCAAACTTTACTCAAACTTGTTACATAAATGTAGAATTCGAGTCTTCCTTGTATTTCTAAATTGTCTTTACTTTTTGTGTCCTGCTAGAAAATTTGCTGAAATTATATGCAACGGATTTTGGTTGTCTATCAAAAGAAGACAATTCTATGTAAATTGAGTGCTACTAATGGAGGGGGCAAATTTAATCCAAGGGGTATGATTTATAAATCTTTGAGAAGGACCAGCAGGAGATGCAACATATCTTAGCTCTGAAAATTGTAATTTAAGAGAAAAAACGATTTGAATTATTTTACATGTGTGCGACAAAAGTAATTGATACTGTTATGATCTGGAAGGGCCGGGTTTTAATGCCATTGGTCGTCCGTCGTTTTGCTTGTCATTTAGAATGGCGGAACATATCTAACCGCCAGAAGGGAAATGTGGTTTGTGTTAAGTAGAATGTTGTACAGTATTTTCCTTAGATCTAAAACAGCATTTTTATGTTATTTTTATTACATTTATATCTCAGATTCGTAATTTAGTTAAACCAATTGCAACAAACAGCTATAAAAATCAGTCATATCTATATACTCATCAGGTTTGTACTTCAAGCTGGTACAAACAGCACTCTCAAATAAGTATATAACAATTGATGAATATAAAGTAAAATATAGTATGAACAATGCATTAACTTAATCAAAATATCATATCTTATGAATGTTTCAACTTCTCATCTAGAACATAATTATTAACATGTTTAGTGGCCAATCAGTCCTTTAAACTTAGTAACAATCCTTAAAAAATATCATAAGCATAATTATGGAATTATTCACAAAATTAACATATTTTACGCTTTATACAATATACAATACACCACATTTAACTTGCCATCTGAAGGTTGAGTGGAGTGCATAAATCTAATAAATAACACTTTTGGATATTAATTGCACGAGCTGGAAACAATCATTTTCACGTCGTTGATTGAAACACACGGCAGATTGGAACATTATTTTAAGAGAAGCGAGATCTTTTACGTGTTGTCCATATAACCCTTTTCATAGAAAGGCACTAACGTGCCTCATTGAATTCTATGATAAACGACTTATAAAGACGTCTGCAGATTTTTCAAAATTTTAGATTGTACCATTACATGTTACTGCTAAAGCCGGTGCTAGTTGGTTTTGACGGTAACTTGCACTTTCCGTTACCGCACATAAACCTGCTCAATAAAATGAGCCAGAAACATCAAGTTTGACATTTTGTGCGTTTTAAAGGTATTAGTAATGTCCATCGTTGTTTGTGCCCAGTAAATGTTGTAACAGAATAGCCGGTAACAATATTTATACATTGTTGTATTTGATTTTTTAGGATCATTTGGTCATACATAATTGATGTGTGTGTGGTATTTTTAGCTTTTTTTCTATTCGATATCTTTTTCATAGTTGGGTGGTTCCAGTATTTTATGATTTTAAATGAACAAAAATATGGAGTCATGTGTCATATTGTTTCAAACATTACCATTGGTACCATCGTGTCCTATCTTATTTTTAATTAAAATAAAACAAAGAAATGGTAGAAACTTGTAAATACATTCAATACATTGCAAATTAATATGTGGGAACATCAGAAAATATGTTTTTTTGTTTAAATGAAAAGCCAAAAATGTTCTTTAATAAAAGTTACAACCAATTTGAAACTCAAGTATAATGATGCTATCTTTTCTGGAATACTGCAGGAAAAAATCAGTTTTGATATACAAGCAGTTGAATACAAATGGATCTTGATAATATTCTACAAAATATAAACGAAGACCAACAGCCAAACAGTACATCAAAATAGAGAGAAGAATTCTTTAAGAAAGCCCTACATCGGAAAATTGAAAATGCCACAGTCTCAGTTTGATTAAGCCTGTTTTCTTTACTAAAGTGATACTTGCTACCGTCCAGTCCCAAGCACTATCTACAAACATCTAACATGAAATACTAGCAGGGACTTCCGAGAAGATTTTATGTTTGTACTCTTTAATACTGTTGTTATTAAATATTTCATTCCGTATTTCCAATCACATGATATTTTCATTTTCATATACTTCCATATAGTACTTGTTTTATATGAAACGAGACCTATTATCATGATCAACTGATTATATTGCATACCTGGTCCATATTGCATGCTCATTCCTATTGGAAAGCCTGCCGTATGCCTTTAAAGTGGAGGTCACTTAATGCATTTTTTTATTAAATCGAACACTGTTTAAACATGAACTTTTTATGATCTTACTAACATTTTCAAATATGTTCGTAAATGAGCATATATGTTAAAGTTATTTTGTTTTGTCTGAATAGTTTTAGAATAATCAGTTGCCCATTACTTATATATAAAAAGATAAACACTGATTGTAAAAGGTTCGTCGCTGCTTTTTAGCTAATCATATTTTATTCAGTTGTTAAGAATTAAGGGATATAGTTTTAACAATAGCATAAGGTCTAAACGTTATAAGATAACAATTTGATTCACATACATGTACCATAAAAGCATACAAAAATTCAAAGAATAATAATGTACAACATTTTTATTGCACACACATTTTATCCCCTTACAATATTTTGGAAAGGCACACATGCATGTAGTTAAAGGACATCCGGCGGCATTAGAACTAGACTTGTTGAGCTTGTCAAAATTAAACGAATGAAGAAAAATATATAAGTAAAGTCCCTTTTGTTTTTGTTGGGCTCAAATATATTCAAAAGATCGGACATTGCTTTTTATGTCCTCAATATGATATTTAAAAATTTTTTCTTTTTAAAATTTATTTTTTTAAAATTTTTAAAAATTATTTTCCCATTTAAAGAATTTTTGGTGGGAAAAAAGTTGTTGTTTTGGGGCAATAAAATTTTAAAAAATTTGGATTTTAAATTTTTAAAATTTCTTTTAATTTTTTTAAAAATTTTAAAATTTTAAATTTTATTTTAAAATTTAAAGGTTTCCCAATTTTTCAAAGTAAATTTAAAGGATTTTTCAAAATTAAAATAAAACTTACTCCCGTGTGGGCCCAAAAACCCCAAATTTTTGAATTCCCTTTTTTTATTTTCCCCCCAGCGCCTTTACACCTTTCCGCTTTAATCCCAAAATAAAAATATTTTGAAAAAATTTTTGCCAAGTAATTTTAAACGCCCTTTTTTTCCACTATGATTTTATCTTAAGGGTTTTTTCTCAAATTTTAAATTAAATTTAAACAAGAACAATGGTGGAAGCCCCAGATTTTTTATTAAAATGAGATTTTAAAAGGGTTTTAAATGAAAATTCTTTTATTTTTAAATTTAAAAGCTTTAATCCCTTCTATTAAAACATATTTTAAACATTTTTCTTTATTTGGGATTCTGACCTTTATTTTCATTAAAGAAGTGAGCAAAATTAAAAAGGAAAAACATGAAAAAACAAGAGAAAATAAAAATTAAAATTTATAAAATTCCCATAAAAAATTTTGAAATAAAATTCCCTAAAAAAATAACCCCTTATTTTTTTTTTAAAGGCCTTTAAAATTTTTTGTGAAGGTTTTAATCAAATATACGGCACCAACCATACCATGGAAACGGAAAAAACCTTTTTTTTATCCATTCGGGCAACGTAAAACAAAATCCCCTTTTAACTTTGTTTTCGTAGCATTTAATTATTATTTAAAATTATAAACCTTCCTATTTTAATTTTTTGAAAACTTAAAAAATATAAAAAAAGAATTTAATTTATTTTTTTTAAAAAAATTGGGATTTTTAAAAAAAATTAAACTTTAAAACTTTTTGCAAATCTTTTTTGAGGACCTTTAATTATTTCAAATTTTTTAATGAAGTTATTTTCGTTTGCCCATAGGGTTTTATTATCAAACCCGACAACATTAAAATTATTTAAATATTCCTTAATTTAATTTTAATTTACAAATAGTGTAAAAAATTTTTTAAAAATTTTTGGGTTTTTTTAATTTTTCCCTCTAAAAAATTATTTATAAATCCCGTTTTTGGTATTTTTTTGAGTAACTTATATAAAAATTTTTTTAACGGATGGGACAAGAATTTTTTTAAATCCTAAAATGTTTTGAGAGAAAAAAAATCTGATCATCGTTCGTTTCTGTTGTGTTGCACCAAATATTTCTTTACAGAGCAGAAATATATTATTTCCCAACAAATCATTTTTTATATCTGGAGGCCATTTTGATTTTAAATCCGGAAAATGTACTCCTTTCTGAAAGAAACACGAGTGTTGACTACAGGGTTGAAGCCTGAAAAAATGTTTTATATGAACAAAACAATCAAACGCCAAGAAATAATTTGTCCAGTCATGGTGCAATTCTTTAGAAAAAAAGGAAGAAAAACGAATGTTTTTAATGGCAAAATACTGAATAAAGGACATAAATGATGACTATATTTGGGTACAGCCCGTTTATTGAAAACAAGAAATGGCTCGTATGACATTATTCCTTTCCCCCGGGGAAACAATGCGGTTTTGTTCAAATATTCTTTTTAAATTGTACAATAAATTCTGAGTTCAAGAACAAAAGAATACATTTTCTATCTGTGTTTTACCATGAACTATTTGATGATCCAAACTTATGCAATTTGAACAAATCTTAAAATACGTTCAACAAGCTTTTAAGCCAAGTTCTATCATCATTTCATAATAGAGGAAAGGTTTTAAAGCTTTAAATATAATTTAAAAAATCTTTGAAATTTGCAAATGACAGACATAATATCAATTTTAATCGCTTTTTTACGAGTTGTAAAGACTATGGCCAAGTTCAAAATTTAAAACAAATAAACATATTGCAAATTAAAAGCGTGAACCGACACAGCAGACAAAACAATTGACCTTTATCAGTCTTTACTTTTCAACATTTATTTTTCAACTTTATCAATTGAAATATTACAGATATTGGAATGCAAAACACGAATTTGAAAAGTGTAAGTTGCACAGACAAATAAAAATAGTATAGAATTTTAAGATATCTCTAGGAACTGGTTAATGCGATATTTGGTTGAAGTTACCTTTGCTGCAATTTGTTAGTTTAAATAGAGTAACGATATTAGTAATGTATTTACCTGCTGTTTGCTGTAAATGTCAGACTGCCTTGTGGCAAGACGTAAGAAACCGTGCAGTACATGCAAAAGTCGTTAATAATGCATATCAATTTACCACAGCATAATACTATTTTAGTAATATATATAAACAACAGTTCTCAATATTGTGGTGAATATCAAAATCTATGGACCTTGCGTATGTGACTTTCAACAAATAAATCTGACGGACAGACTTAGATATTCACCACATTATCATACACTTATTGTGTTTAATAGATGAATCTGTCTTGAATATAACTTATATGTTAACAATACGTTAAAGGAACTGAATTTTGAATATTGTTTAAACAAATATTATACTTCATTTAAAAACAAATCTATTGTGACGTCCTAGCAATAATTACGTTTTTACTAACACATACTCCTGGCCTGTTCATTTGGTTGATTTCATGATTTCAAGGTAAATGTAAAATACTGATTCAGCAGGTTCGGGAGGGTGGGGGGCGTGGAGGGTAGTTTGTAACTTCGAGACCCAGATTGAACAAACACAATCAAATTGAGTATGTGGCATTTTAAATTTCGACATCTAGGATGTTTTATGGATTTATTCTGCTTTCAAATTATATTCAAATTTCTATTACTCATTGTAAACATTTTAGTTGTAATTATCTCATTTTCATATACTTTTCTTGTTTACATGATGTTTGGTATATGTGCAACGACTACCATGATCTTGAGTAATTTTCCCTGAGCATTTTGCGTACATGATCAATATTTCATTAAAC
This sequence comes from Ruditapes philippinarum, assembly GCF_026571515.1. Taxonomy (NCBI): domain Eukaryota; kingdom Metazoa; phylum Mollusca; class Bivalvia; order Venerida; family Veneridae; genus Ruditapes; species Ruditapes philippinarum. The sequence goes on from NW_026859911.1 coordinate 32,652, forward strand.
ACTCATTGCTTCTGTCAAATGCTTGTGAGGAAGATGTCAGTTTATTCTATTTTTATTTACATGTAAACACGTCTTAGCATGAACATAGCTTTTAAATATTTTGACTGAAAACTGTTTACAGAACGTAGCCCAAAACAACGCCAAGCCAATCGAAGACCACCGAAAACAAACAAACCCTAGTTAGCCTTTTAAGGTAAAGAACTATTCAAGCGTATGTCTCAGTTTGCTATGGCCAAAATTATCTCAAACATTGAATTCAAAGGTCTAGATCTTAATAAGTAAACATTTTGTCCCACATATCCTAAAAACATTTTAACAAATTCTTAAGGTAGATGAACAGGGGAAATATAATAGTATAATCACTGTTGTTTTCTTCTCGATTAAATAAACTTAATCTATCAAACAAGGTTCTTTAATTTTCTACATAAATACTTTGTGATATTGTTATCTATTTTGAATTGATTGTTGTTCTGTTTAAATCAGTAAAGAAGATAGATATCGAAAAATGCATTTGCTCTTAATATACATCATATCAGGCTTTAGGTTAACAAGCTTTCTGACAATTTGACAAAATCGTAATATCTGTTTGCGTGCTTTTAACAATAATGACCAATCTGTTCCATTATAAACAGATTTGAAAAAAAGTGAAAAGTAATTAAGCGATCTTGGAAACTGATATACATCGATCTCAGTGACAGTTACAAAACAGTTCGTGTTTTTTTTTTATTACTCTACGAAAACTTCATTGTTAATCTGTTACACAAAGAAGGGGTTTTAAAGGTGTTAAGGAAAGATATAATCAACCTCCCTGGTATAAAAGTGACTTATCAGATGACTTCATCTCAAAACATTCAAATGAATTGAACACATGTTAAATAACGTAGAGGGTCACAAATGTTTTTGAACTTTGATATCGATATGCTGTCAGTGCCTTTTTTCGTTTTGAAATCTAAAACCAACATTGATGGTCCAAAATATTAGACGCATTATTTTCATGTTCTAGTAAAGAATCCTCAAAACCCAATCAAATCAGAAGCTTATCATAATATACAAATATCACACAGTCTTAAAAATATTCAGGAGTGAAAACAACTGCATCTATTGATAGAACAATTATTTTGTAGTTGTTTTAATGCTTGTTTATGATAGACAATGTGTGTACAGGTGCCACCAAATACCACATATGACTTTGCCTTTTACTCTAGTTTCCTAATATTTTTCTATATTGTTTTGAAATTTGCTCTAACAAAAAATTCCTTGTACAAAAACAGCAGATCCAAGGAGCCCAGCAAAGTGTAGGAGCGCATCAAGTTTAACTTGTGCAAACAGTATAAGAAGCTCAGCAAGTGCAAGGAACTTAAAAAGGCTAATTTGCGCAGCAGGTCTACGGAGAGCAGCAAATCCAAAGAGCAAAAAAGCACAAGGAAAACAGCAAATTCATGGAGCGAAGTAGATCCAAGGAGCAAAGTATGTCAACTACTGCAGCAAGTCTAAGTATCGCAGCAAAACATAATTGCAGCAGCAGTATGGCTGGGAAGAATTGCAATATAAATATCTTAAGTCAAACCAAATCTTGATTTAAGAAACAAAAATAAAAATAAAAAACTCTCTGATTGATGCCTAAAAACGGAATAAATTTTGTTTGGGAGTTTGAGTGAAATCATTTAAGAAAAAATACTGTTTTCCAGACTAAATGAGACAGTCAAATGTAAACTTTTTAAGATTATATCAAGTGCGGACGCCAATCTCGGGTGCACTTTATTATATTTTTATATTCTAACGATTTCTTAGGGTATAAAATAATGCTTATAAAACTATTTAGTTATTATGATTTCAGGAAAAAAATTGTTTTTCAAACATATCTGATATCATTTTGTTTCTTAAAGATTTTGATTGTGATGATTGAAAAGCGAAGACTTGGAAAAAAATAAACATTTGGCAGTTTGCGTTAATTACATTAAAAATTGATTTTCAAAGAAATGTTGACAATTTCGCCAAACTGATAAAGTTACTCATTAAGTTACGGATTATGTAACATGTGCTAAATGAAGGTCAGTTGTTTAAGACCTTTTTGTTATCTACCAAATAGATACTTGTAGAGGCTAACATTTTTGCAAAGGCCCAGATAGACGAACACGCAGACAGATAAATAGATGTTTGTTGCAGTTATCTGGTGTCAAACCCGTTTCTGTTTGCTAGAACAGACCAGCCAAGCGATTGGTTGAAAGAAAAATTGACACAATTTTATCATTTCGAAATTGTTTGATAAAACTGTAAATAAATATTAAATCTTTAATAAAGACAGACGTATGACCTGTAATGAAATTTCTGGATTATGTTTTTTGTTGAATTTTGTTGAGCGCCTTTCTGACTGATACGGATAATGTTTGTTTGTGCTAAGGACTACTTCTTTTTGTTCGGGAAGACGAACTGGCTGACAGCATAAACGATTGTCTACAAGGTATATACTTTATCAATTTTTGGAATAAAGAGTAATTGTTATAAAGAGTTGTTTTATTGTTGACTAAATTCCTATTGAATAGACAATGTTTTATCAATTAAGCATTGAAGATATAGATTAATAAATAAATGAATGAATGAATAAATAAATAGATGAATAAATAAATAAATAAATGGATAGACAGATAAAAAAGTAAACAAATAAATATATAAATAATGTGTTAATCAATAAATAAATCAGTCAATCAATAAATCAATTAATCAATGAATCAATTAATAAAACAAACAATCAATCAATCAATCAAATAAATAAATACATTCAGCACACTAATATTCAAAAGCAACGAATTAATGAATAGAAAGAAAAAATAAATAAAGGCTTTTCAAATCAAAACTTTTAAAATTATTTATGAACAAATAAATAAATAAAAAAAAATGAATAAATCACTTGATGAACTGATGGATTGTTTTTTAGTGTATCTTTTCAGTCAAGAAATAAATTACCAAGGTCCTTATTTTTACTATTATTGAAGAAATCTGACGCTTGACTTCAAAACACAATGCCGTTCGTATCGACCCTTAGACGGACTGACTTTTCGAAGGATGGATAACGACATATCAATTTAACTTTCTGATAAAAAAAACAAACAAAACAAATGAATACATCAACAAATTATTGCGAATCCAGACAAAAAAAATGTCTATCATAATGGTCTTAGGGTCAATTTTCTATTGCGTCTGTTGGCTATGTCCCTTATACTTTTACTGCTATGAAGATAACTCAATGATGTTTAAATGTATATGATTTCAAAATTACATGTACATGTGTTTGCTTGAACTGAGCGGCCGATGGACTGACTAAAGGAAGGCTTGTTTGCAATACATCACTATTACCTATCTGAAATTATTCAATAAGAGAAGGAGAAACCAATGTGCATTCAAATATAAACTAATTCAAGATTTCTATATTTAGAACATATGTATAAAGTATTATGTTACGGTTATTTGTGCATGTCTAATTCAATTTTGGTTGATATCTATTTGGCCTCAAGGCCTCTGCATTTTGCCACGACAGACGGGCAGACGAATCAACTGGAGGGAATGGGTGACAACGTAACATCAAAATAAATAAATAATCATAAAAAATTATAAAATAATAATACATAATAAATTAATAGAATAAATGGTGGTCTACCATGTTGAAGTTAATTTCCTATTTCCCTATAAAAATGATATACTAAAATTAACTTTTAATATCTTTAAAGACATAGATAAATACATTTTTCGTGTCAATTAAATAAATGACCAAACAAAAGAAGTTAATAGAAAATAATACATATGATGAATTAAACAACATATTTTGATCAATGTACAAGTCATGCTGTAATGGGATAACTCATTGTGGTGGTATAGAAACACACTCACATAATTTCAATTAAGTGAAAATTCTTTGGTTCAAATCCAAGCAAGAATCCATATGAATATTGCAACATATTACTAAAAATAAGTACGAAAAAACTAAGACTGAAACGTAAACTAGTTTACCAAAAGATTCACTTTAGTTTAATTCGTCACCTTAGACTTGATTCAAACTTTAATTGTTTTTATTCAAATAACAAATAAAAACAACAACAACAATAATAATAATAATAATAATGAAGATTCATGTTCGTCATTTTCATGCATGCATGTAGAATTTTACTTTGTCTGTTGCTAAGAGATCGTAGAATGTAGTCTACACGCGCCAAGACGTGCAAGAACACACAACCGAGCTTTTGATAGTCCTGTATTTCCTATGTTTTTATTTTTTGTTTAAATCTATTTCCTTTCCAATATATACTTTCAACATTTTCATTTTGTCGTGGGATAACTCTGGTATGATTGTCTTTCTTATAGCAACACAATGAAATCTCACACCTGAAATGTCACCCGAATATGCAATTTAAGTGGAAATGTCTTTTTTTGCGTTTTAGCCTAATATATCAGTTAAGCACACCGGAACGATTGATACAAATGTTTTGAAGGCCTTCCAATTCTACTAAGTTTTAGCATTTTTTCCAGCTGTTTAGGGGGAAATATCATTTAAAGCTTCTTCCTCATTTCATCCCAGATGGCAATTGCGGTCAGCATAGCAACAGGCTGGAACTTATTTGGCCGTTTTGCTAATCTGAGATTGGTTAATTTTGTCTTTGTATCTAAAGCGCACTCAACAGGATATGTCATTTACTGGTTGAAAATGTAAAGCTCTAATGTTCTGTTTTGAAGACTACCCCGGTTCTATTTTTAAGAAAGACTACCAAAGGAGCACGTTTTTTTATTTGTTTTAAAGAGGACAACACAATGATCATTACTATAGAGCACAATTACAAACTATCAAACGCATTTAGAAAAGGTAGCTTTCAAATTTGTTGAATTTGAGCTATGGAATCATTTTTTAGCAGAGAGGAATATTTTTTAAACATAGATGTTCAGGACAAACAATGAATCATTTCATCAAAACTTACCAAAAGAATGAAAAGATGTTGTGATGATTTTTTAAAATTTAACTTCTTACGATCATCCTGTTCAACGTAACACTTAGATTGTATTTATGTTTTTAAAGAACACATAATGAATATTTCTATACAGCTTTATTTATTTCTGTCCTGTGACTGAGGAGATGTTTCTTAAGGTTTTTATATTTTTCTGGTCTTCTTGTTTAACTTGGTATCATTGATTGATTGGGATCTGTCTGTTCAGAAATGACGAGGAAAGCTCTTTGAATGTTTAGATCATAGCTCCTGCGGGCTTCTTGTTTATCAAAAAGCGATGTCAGTTTAGATCCAATTCTTTGCTTTTGGGCAGATAAATGCAGACTCGTAGACCGCACTCAGTATAATCATTTACCCTTGCAATTTGAACAAACAATTGTTACAACAAATATTTAAACTTGAGCTGAGATTCCAATATTGAAGCTGTTCATCTACACATGTGATCTTCACTTCGCGTTATGAAGATAAACATGTGACAAAATACTTTTTAATATCCTATTAGACTCCACGCTATAAAGGATACGCAAATAAACTAACGCACATACTGATTTACAAACTAATACCATAAAAGCCCTTTGTTATGGGGTTCTTCCTTTAATCTTATTTTGATCTTTTAAACACCAAAGTTGATGTTCATTTTATCTTCGCAAGGATCTTTTGACGGAATGAAGCTTTAGATGGCATAAAAAACACGAACCTGAAGCCTTTTATGTCTATTTGTTGTTTATGGACATAAATGATGGCAAAATGACAATCTTTATTATAAAAAATATCTGTTCAAGTTAAAACAACTGTTCATATTAAAAGTAAGAGATATTTATTTTCTGAAAAGCATCCAGCTAGAAATAATCATTAACTTCGCAAAATGAGACAGATGTGAAACTCGGCTTTTAAAGGAAATCGATTTTTTTTTGTTAGAACATTAATGAAACTTGTGTCCCACAGTTACAAATGTCCTCATTGTTATCGCCTTAGCACATCTTTAGGCTTTGTTTTAAACTTGTCAAATTGAAAATATGTTACAAAAGAACAAAGGACCTAGAGGATCATTAATGTGTTTTAAGAATTTGTATCAATATGTTGCCGTCAACATCAGAATTTTATTGTCTAAAATGAAAGACCGAAGTGTTTCGAAAATGAACATCACATATCAATACACAACGCCACGTTATCATGTGCAAACCAAATTCTCTTGTAGAATACCATGATTGAGACTCTTAAAGGGGCTACACTGAGGTCTGACAGGTAATTTGGTGTCAAAAAAAAATGTAAACAAATTTCCTCACAAATCACAATATTATAACTAAAATAACAATAACTTACACTTTAACCAACCCTCTAACAACAAGTATGCTAGAAAATGCATTTTCACATTAGCTTTTGATGCAAAACTGAAAGTTGGTTTTCCCAGGCATGTACAGAAGTTACCCACAATTCATCGGGTATGACTAAAATACGCAACGGACATTTTTGGAACAACAGAGTAAACGGGGGTAAAAAAGTCTATTGATTTTTTCTCAACCGTCGAACCTATCATGTTTATATAACTTGAGTATAACGAAGAAAAACTGTATAAAAGATAATCAAGGTAGCAATTTCGTTGCCTTGAAAAATTAAACGCCAGCGAAGCGGACATTTTCTAGACAAAACGGATAGATATAATATACATGTACAATTATTTTCATTGACATTTCAGTTCAATTTCAATATTCTAAGGCAAACATAATGCATCGGTGATATTTATACTATAACGAGCACAGTGTAATCACAATAATAAATGTATTTAACGCTATCTATAACGTATTTCAATCAAATACAGTTAATGACATGTCTCATTTGATTTGATTGTTTGTTTTTGGAATGAAGTGGGGGTTACGTAACACAAAACTGTGTAGGTCAATTTGGCGACTCTTCAGTTTAACTGGTGGAGTAAGAACTCATGTGCCCCCTTTGCAAAATTGTTTCTGGCACAAACGGGCATCTGTGTATGTAATGAGTGACGTTTCGTAGGCTATCTTGATAGGATCGTACATACATGTTCCACACACAATTACATCATATTCATACAATAGGCAAAATTGAATGCACGTTCCCTGTTGTAACAATATGAAACCCCAGAAAAAAACCTATGAACCAGCTTCTGAATGTGGCATTTCTATCGTTATTCCACAAAAAGCACACCCGCCCAAAAAAAAAGGAATGAGTACATCAATGGGCATGCTCTGGAGTGTTGCATGGAACTATTACCTGCACTCCAGTTACGCACTGTGCATGTATATGAATTTGATTTAACTCGGACACGTTTTCAACAGAAATGTCTTCAAACTATGATACAATAAATGTTTATGATTCTATTAGAAACTTGTTTAGAATTTGATGATTTTTCGGTGAAAACGATATAGTTTACTTGTACTACATATAAGATCAAAGTGCTGAAGGCACTGAAGAAAAAACCGGATAAACTAACACATTTTCACTCCAGTTTCACAGGTAAATTAATTTTATATGTCGCGGTTTACATTTTAATATCAGCTAACCTTTGCTTTTTGAGACTTTTGTTTTTGAAAATAAACTAAACGAGTAAAATAAACCCTCTTTTTATGGGCAAATAATTTAATAAGTGGCATCCCCGATTTCTCTTTCATAAATTGGCTTTAGCAAATTCTTTTCTATTCAAAATATAAAGAACATTCTGTCAGTGATGTGTCTCCTACTTGAAATCTTCCTGGTGTGTATTTTTCGGTAACATGAAGAAAATGACAGTCTGTTCGTATCTTTCGGTAACAGGAAGAAAATGACAGTCTGTTCATTTGATCATGACTGTGAAAAATCATGTTTTGTGAACCAATTTTTCCTGCCGAAGCAATCTGGTGGTTTATGTTCTAGTGCTTACACTTAGTATTTAATTCCAAAGAACATTTCTTAGGAGACCTTTAACGTTTGATTACGGTATAATCACTATGGCCGAAATACTTAGGAATTAATTTTAATTCCTGTTACTGTGAAATTTTTCGTTCATGGGTTTAAAATACTTCAGTAGCTCTATAAATTTTCAAAACGATATCCAGTATTTCCGAAACAATTTACAAAAGCTTTTAATACACAATCTTATAAATTTTAAAGTATTACGAGAACAACCCACCTAATCTCCAGAACATACATACAAAAAACAAGATAAATCAAAAGGCCGTAAGCTCTGTGGTATTTTCTGATCTTTGCAATCTAAATCGCACTGTATAACTGTATTATTTTCCTGTATAAGTTTATTTTTATGTACTATAATTCTTCTTGCTTGGTACCAGAGTTTGATACATATGGAATTTTGCATGACTAGAGTTGCATCAAAAATCATTTATGTTCATTTTTTATGACAGCCACACTTTATCCTTGCATATCGTGGCTATTTCCTTAACAAAGAAACTTTAATAAAAAATAATTGCCTTGAATTGGATTTGAACCCCAGACACACTAAACGAGCGCGTTACCCTCGCACCACGGAGAAGATATACGAACAATGCCTGAATAAAATCAAGTAATACTAAATTTAGATTTTTCATTGCATTTCGGGTTTGTAATCCTTATTAATTTCAAGGTTTATTGTTCAAGATAAACCTGTTGTTTAACATTGATGTAAATATTTTAACATAAATCTTCTCGCCAAAACAGTCCGACATGTATATATTCCACTACTCAACAGTCAGATTTATTTGTGAAATACGCTCTCGACATCGCTTAAAATAGCATTATCATTGATTAAAATGATATTCATCCGCGTAATTTGTGAATGTGCATTCATTGACAATTCTATAACCCAAAGCTACTTTTAAACTTTGAAGGCGTTGTAATTTGTTGGATTCTTATAACAAAATGAAAATATTTCTTTCTTTTAAATCGCTAGTTTTCAGCTGTTTTAAGAACTGCTTGTTGTTAGGTTTGTCGTGAAACCGCTGTGTCAGAGTGACTGTTAGCTTTGTATTTCCTGATCTTCGATCAGGAATACAAAAAGAAATGGTAACATTCAATGAATGCAACACCCACACGACCAAGCAACACAGGACCACAGCTAAATTATCAATGAAAAATTTAATTTCAGGCTTTCAAGTGGTAAATAAAAAGACTAAACAAAAAAATGAAAAACAGGAAGAAAGAAGAGACAAAAGTAGAGAAAAGTAAAGGTTTTAGTGCTATAAAGGAAGAAAAGCAGGGTTCTCTTCCTAACTTATTTATGCAATGAAATGCACCCGATCAATATTTAACCATTGCAGTTTTTGAAACCAGTCACTCGTGTTTTCCAAAATAGTCGGGAAATGAACCTGACCTTTTTTATCAAAATATTTACAAAACTATTAACAATGAGTATGCCATGATAAACAGGCTATAAGGAGTAAAACAATGGTTAAGATATGCATTGCCGTTTCCCAAGTTTGTATACCGTCTAGGAGTTGGAAGTATTATAAAACATAGTTTAAGTAATGGTTGTTGTTTGAGGTGAGGTTAATAATATCTTACTGAATTCTTAAAGTTACCTTTACTTACCTGCCCTTCATATTTGTCTTGCAAGTATCATGATTTTGTTTGTTTCGTTTAATTTGAAAGAATGTTAGGGTTTAAAGAACAACAACTATATAATCAGTTTTAAGTTTATTTCACTAGTCACGGAAATAACCCTGCTGTGGAAGCTTGACTGTGTCGGGGGCTGCGTCCTGTGAACGTTGCCGTCGCCTTGTTTGTCTTTATTCCAGTTTTCCTTTTTTTACTATTATAACGCTCTCCATTTCTTTTCCACCGGGAAGCTTCAATATTTTGGTAACATTAAAGCACAGCTCAATTGACCCATCACTAGAATGAAGGCCTTCCAATAAGAAGGAAATTTATCAGGGTATCTGCTAAATCAATAATGATAATAATAATAATATTAATAGAGCCAGATTGTAACTCTTTTCCGACCTTCTTGATAATGTTTACCATGTGCATGAAACATGTATCAATTACCTACAGTTTTGAATGTCTAGATCAAAACGTAGTAATCTTCTCATCAACAAAGTTTACATCCAATCCGGATAAATATGCAAGTATGTATGTAAAATGATAAATATTAAATTTCAGATCTATCTAGCAAAGGAGATCGATTTTTTCTTATAGAATTTAAATTATATGCACTAGACATACATAAGAAATATTAACTTATAAAGTTGAAGCCTAAATGTCCTATATAGGAATGAGGCCGGATTCATTCTCTATTTAGCCAGTGCTTTCAGTGCTTTGATCAGAGTTAAAGAGAAATCTCTGGAATAACATTCTGAGTGTGCGTGTGATTTTTATGCTTACAATACTCAAGTTCATGTTCGTTGTATAAAAGGTATTACAAAGTTTTTTTTCCAGAACGAGTGTCAGATAAACCAAAGTGACCTTTGAAATTGGACCCATTACACTGATTGACAAAGTAAATTTTCTTAGCCTAGATATCATGATATTTTAACCATTACAAAGTTTATACATAATATCTAAGAATTACACGAAAGCTCTCAAATTAACATAGAATATTTGTAAAATTTGTGTATGTCAGTTTCCAACTCCGTACGTTTAGCTAAATTCATCATTGTAATGGAGAAAAAAACATGATTACAACAATGTAATGCTTTAAATATATTGAAATTGCTTTTGAAAGATTTTTCTCACAAGAACATATGTGAACAACAAGAAATTTAACAAACAAACCCATAATTTGCTTTTAAATTTATGGATTGTTGGTATATTCCACTTTCGCACTTTCGTTGCTGCCGATACACAAAAAAAATCTCCGTTTCGCTTTTTAGTCATCCCGAGAATCATCACGTGACCGTTGTTTTTATTCAGATTTGCAAACTGAAAGGTGTTTAAACGCTTTTCCCACAAAATTGGAGAAAATGTGTATTTCAAACGATTTGCCAATCCAAAGAACACATATCAATGTATCACTGATTCCGTTTAAATGTCCCTAACACGCAGGTAACAAAAAATTATCGGTTTGTGAAATTTTACTTTTTTTTGTGACATTCGGCCGTACCTCAGTGGAGTACCTTTAAGGAAGAAACAGTCATTTAATTTTTTTGCGTTTTATTTTTTTAAATGCATTTACTAGTTTTGCATCACTTATGCAAATGCACAAATTCTGAACTTAAAAACAAATCTATGGAAAACAACAAAACATTGTGACCAGACGAGAACCTTTAACTTGTTCAGCAACAGTTGAGAACTCGAAATGCAAGCAGTGGGAAGTAGAACAGGGATACAATAATTATTAATTCAAATCAAGTTTTTATGTCCTTTTTAATTTTTAATCTCTTGTGGACCTTCTCGGTAGGTTATAACAATTTTATCGTATACATAACCATTTTATCGTTTACCCAAACCCTTTGCAATAAATTTAGTAACGAAAAATGTTAAACAGTTCTAGTTGTAATATTAAGCATAACATCAGATATATTTTAGCCTTTTTATAAGATCATCTACCAGTCTTACCGTACCGTACTATTTGTCAAGTAGTTGAGGAGGAGATTTTTTTTCACAATCATTCCGCCTTTTTTGCTCTGAAATTCATTTTGTTTATCAAAAACGATCAGTGAAAGATCCTTAAATTTGTTTACAGTTATATATTGTTTGACCCCAACCCCAACAAACAAAGTTCGTTAAGTTAACACAATATAGTGGGAATTAATTTGCTTCTGTTTCTGTTCATTTTGAAGCTGTGATCCTTACATTGAATTGGTTAATTCCGAGCGATAAAAGAATCGATCACTTTTTGGGTCACGACCATGGTTCTTCATACAGCCCAAGTACTGGTTGTGCTAAAAACCGGATATTGGTTTTGATAAAAAAAAATCTTAAATAATATCTTCTCATCATTTATTTATTTTTTAAACAAACCCTTTCATCTACATAAACATTTGTCTTAATGTGTCAGAGAAATAAGGTTCGATCCTGGTTTGAAGCATCTAAATATTTGCCTTTTTGATGTTCTTAAAGTGTTTCTTTTTTCTATTTCGTTTATGACATTGATGAAGAACTTTCTTGTGCTTAGTTCTTCCTACAATACTTAATTCTTACTGTGCTAAGTTCTGTTGTATCTTTTACCGGAGGAAATGTACTCGAGCAAAGAAAAGTAATAAAAAAATAAAAACAAAAATAAATGAAAAATTACAAATCCCTCTTTCCCGGTCATAACAACTCAGCCAGATATTTTATTTTGTTGACTTTGGCGGCTGTAAAAAGTCTCCCCGTACATTTAATCAATGATGTTATATTTTCGATCCTTGAAGATCGTTCAGCACGACATTATTGTTGTGCTTGTGGTATTTTTAGTTTTAACTTTTCGGCATTTTCTAGTTGGGTGGTTCCAATATTCCTACTTGAATAATGTTGAATCACCCTTAGGATATGTTGCCTGCTTTTTAAATTTGTCTTTTGACGTCTTATCTGTGATACTCAGGCTTCATAACCTCTGATCCCCTTTCAAAATTCCATTTTATTTAGTTCCGCCCATTGTTTTCTCGTTTAGGGCACACGCTTTTTATTACTTGGGGACCATACGCCGCTTTTCATGGAATGGCACGGAAGTGTCACATTGAAGGTTCCATGATAACCGCCGTATGAACACATCTGCGGATGTTTCTAAATTCAAAATTTTACTATTTCATGTTTAAATGTTGAATTCTGCTTAAGCCGGTGCTAGGGGGCGTGAACGGTAACTTGCACTTTCCAGTATCGTCCATGAACAGGCTCAATCAAACCGAGCCTGCAACATTTCAATTTTGCCGTGTTGGGCTTTCTTTAGGGATTCTGTATTTATCTTTTTCTCTACAGAGTATTGAAATAATGCGTCGAAATGCCACTAAAATAAACAATTTCTTCATCTCATACCAGAAACATTTCAAGCTTTCAATTTGATCAAGAAAGAAGATATAGATTTGGGACGTATTGATATCAAAGTTTATGTACACATCTTTTACTATCCACCATTGTTCGTATTTCACATGTGTTCAATTTAATTACAAGATTTGAGATGAAGCTTTCAGATATGTCATCGTTTAAACAAAGAGCCATGAGTTACTCGTCTTTTATCTTTCTAACCTGTATTTTCTGTAAGGGATGGACCCCGAATCGCTGTCAGGCATCTTGCGAAAAGTCTTTTAGCTCATTTGCTTTGTAAAATTTTCAAAATCTTAGTTTTTTGATACAACAAATTTCATTGTCATTCAAAACATGTTAAAGAATAGAAATAATGTCAAAACAATAGAAATTATGGTCACAAAATATCTTCATTTAAACAATGCAGGTCTCTGTTTAAATTTAAATAATACAATTACCTTTTAATTGTTTGTTTGATTGGATTTTACGTCACACCGACACAGTATAGGTCATATGGCGACGTTCCAGCTTTACTGGTAGAGGAAGACCTCAGATGCCCTTCCGTGCATTATTTCAGGCATGAACGGGCACGTGAGTTGAACTACCGACGTTCCGTAAGCTAGCTGGATAGCTTCCTCACATGAAAAAATGCAAAGTCCCTGTCGGGATTCGAACCCACAGCGGTGAGGGGCAAGTGGTTTGAAGTCAACGACCTTAACCACTCGGCCACGGACTCCCCTATAAACGTTTAAAATAGCAAATATAAAATCATATCGAGGACATAAAGAGCCATGTCCGGTGGGTTTAATATATTTGATCCAAGTAAAAAGGGATTTTATTCGTTGAATTTGATAAGCTCAAAAAGTCAAATTTTTGTACCACCGGATGTCCGTTAACTCTTTGTTTATGTACACTTCTAATATGCATTAGGAGATTAAAGTTTGTGAACAAAAGTATAGTTCTTTTCATGCCATTCTAGTCAAATTCTTATCTTATATAGATGATCCCGTTTTGACCCTATTTTATTGGTTAAAAAATTAGGCCAATGTCGTCTGCGTCCGTCTTCTTTTGACAACATTTTTTCTCCTTCTTATCCCCTTAATCATCTTCAAAATGCTGGATAAAATATGATTACTAAATAGCAATGACCTTTTACATCCATTATTCTCCTTTGTGGGCCTATTATTCAATCATTTATTTGTTTTCTTTCAATTCCTAATCAGTTACAAATTATTTATCGTTTAGTGATTAAACTGTCCGTGCTGACTTGTGCCCTGTCCTGTTTTTGTTTGGGGTCCGCTAGGGCTCCTTGCCACTAGATCTTGTTGCTGGGTCATATGGGGGTTGTGTTCACTGAACGCCGCCTTTCCTTGTTGATCTTGTTTATCATATTTTATAATAGGTTTTGAAAACTATTTCTTAACAGCCGCGAGACTTATTTAGACAAAACTTCAAACGTTAAATAACATTGCTCCTTTCCGAAAATATTTGAACACGTTAGTAAGCCCATGTAAGGTTTATTATTAAACGACTTTCGAAATGAATGAGCATGTAATGAAATAATGATTATTTACGCAAAATATTAAGTTGAGCAATATAATGGGTCTCGTTTCAAATGAGATAAGTTTTATGTTAATGGGAAATTATAAGAAAATTAGAAAGATACCAAAGTGTTTGACAAACAATCATATCATTAATGAAAATGTAATTTGCATTTACATACAGGCAATCGTAATATTTTTGTAGATTGTGTTTAGGACATGGATTGTATATTTCATTTACCACTATCGTCCATAAATAGGCTTTAATAGTTATGTTTTCTCTTTTTTGGTGTATTTCATGTCTGATGGTCTTCGTTTTTTGTGAACTTTTCCGGTCCATTTTAAGGCCATTTTAGCAGAAATGAATTCTACATAATGTATATGGAACTTGTATACATTCTACAGGAGTGGCAGCAAACATCAATCATTTTTTTAATTTGATAACTAGGTATTTAAAGTTAGTTTAGACGCGTTTTAAGCTTTTTTGAAGACAGCTTTTCCGATGTTTCTTTACAATATTGAGATGTTAACGTAGATACAGATTTATGATCCCTTTTATTTCTTTTTAAACATATGTTACTATTTAATGTCATTTTGTGATTGATTTCTTTTTGTCTTAGATCGGCAAGAAAACTATTCCGAGGGCAATAATGGTGTGACACATGGCTTTTTACTTGTAGTAAAGTTTTAACAACCGAAAGGACTGTTTAAAGATTTTCAAACTGTTACCTGTTTTAAGAAATGACGTGGAAAGAAATTTTAACTATGAATGTTACAGATTGGTCTTCTTCCTTTCAAAATTTAAAACAAGTATTAAGGAAGCTTAAAAAGATTAGATGTAATGTTTGTCTGTTGATAATAAAAAAAAATCTTAAAAGGAATCGGCATAGATGACAATGGTATCTTTTAAAAAATTACTATGATAATCCATTTCCCTTCCTTATTTTCGTATAACAAGAGGACTCCAATTTCCCTTATTCGCTGGAAATTGTTTGCATGAAGAACATTTTTTTCAATGGAGGATCTAGAGTGAGGTTGTCGAGGAGATATAATACATGTATATATTTCAAGGTATTATATATCATTTGAATTATTTATAAATGTGGATATGTTTGTTTTTCCACAGTACATAGTCAGTTTCACAGTTCACACAAGAAGTAATATTTCTTATTGAGGTTTTTAAATTATAAATATATACAAATCGAAACCATTATATTAAATTCAAAACTTTGTAAATTAAATCGACATAGCTAACAATTCTTATATTGTTAAGTAAATGCAATAAAACATTCACATCAAACATGGCTGTGGTTCTTTAATAAATGTGCATAGGCGCCAAGATAATTACAGTTATATGATCGCCGAAACAAAAATGAATTCCCTATATTCAAGTATTAAATAGAGGTCGAATAAATTTTGCACGTGCAATAATTTCGCTTAAACTACATATTTTGTTTTCCTTTTTTTCTTTTCTCATCAGTTTTACATCTCAAAGCTAGTTTCTGATGAAATAGTGCTGGCATCAATGACCATGCAGAAGGACCAGCAAACATTATTGCAAAATTAAATTTACATAGTGTATTTGGTGGACTTTATAATTTGAGGTGGATTGCTTCAACTTATCACGTATGTCCTGGCGATACAAACGTCACATACAAAATATTCATTATCTGTTTAAAGGCATTTTCTGATCTGCTTTGACTATTGAATAAATGAATGACTTCAGAAATAAGGCGATATGATTATGATATATTGAAAATATACCTTTGTTAACCCGGTTCAAATTGTACTTTCTTATCGAATGCCATATCTTCGCATTTTATATTACTCGAATAATGTCGTATATTTGAATATTCAATCATAGATTTAGTTATATTTCATAGTTCGGCTATCATTATATTATTACAACATTCAAGCCAAAGGTTATAATGAACACAACATAAATTGATGAATACACATTGCTTATCATTGTAAAAGCTCATTTTGAACGTTTTATAAACCCTGGAGTACTTTTTTAAGAATAACAGTTTGTACGGAATGAACCTGATCATAAAACATCCCATCTTTTGTTTACGGGATATGTGTTTGCTGACAGGAAGACGGTAAAAACTGCCTTAAGAAAGGTTAGACAGCGCCATATCAATTAAACCGTTCAAGAGTTATGCTATGAATAGACAATAATGTTTTTTTTTCAAAATCAGATGGCGGTCAAACTAATGATATTGCCCATACTAGCGGCGGGACGGACTGACTGCATAGAGAAGGATGGATGACGCCATATCAATGTTAACCTTTCATAAATTTTAAGATTAATAATTAAAAGTTAATACATACATAAAAAGATTATCAATAAAAACAAATTGTTTTCTAAACAGAAAAAATGATCTACACAATGAACTGAATGGTCATTTCTAGAAAGATTTTTATGAACAAAGAGATATGGCTACATCTCCATTGTTAAAAAAAGAATACAATGTCTGTTGCATTTATCTGGTCTCTAACCGTATAGAACAGACTGGCCGACCGGTTGGCGGAAGGAATTATAGAGAGGACATCAACAATTTTATTATTTAGAAATCATTAAATGAAAATTGTAAATAAAGATAAATTTCTTAATCAAGACGGTTTTATAACTTGTCATGAAATTTCTGATGGGTCTGACGTAATTTTAATTTTGTAGAATGTATTGATAAGGCTAAATTCTGATTGTTACGTACTATAGAGCTCCATTTATATATGTCTTGTGGTTGTGAAGTGACATTATGCACATATTTTCAAAGTCAAGTTGAGTATAATTGACTTTGTATTTCAAAAGATTGACTGTTTAAATGGTGTTTGACCAACAGTTTAAATTGGAAAATGGTTGGGATAAAATATAAAATCAGCGTAAAATAGAAAAAGACTACCCCGCTCTCTTAATAAATTCATATGTACAGGTAAATTCTAAATGGTATTATCAAACAGAAATTTCATTTGGATCTGGGGGTTATTTAATTTTTATGCGAAGTAATTTATTAAATCAAAAGAAAATATGGCAAAATAAAAATCTATTTCGACTCTTTCATGTTCACTCACTATATACCTTTAGATGGGCATAATGCCACTTTCATGTTTGGACATTTTTCCGGTTATCTTGTTAAACTTGGTATTCATTCATTGATTAAAATATATCTGTTCAGAGTTGATGAGGGGGTTCCTTGAATGTTTCTAATCGTTGCTTTTGTAATTTTCTTGTTAATTACAAACAATGTCAATCAAGATCATGCACTTTGCTTTCAGGCAAATAAATGAATAAACCCAATTTTTGGGTTCTTAACGTTTTGGGCCAAATTTTTTTTTTTTTTCCCCAATTATGTCAGAGGAAAAATGATTTTTCCCTTTTAACTTTGAATTTTGGGAGTTTGAGATTCCAAAAACTGAGGCTGTTCTTTCTACACATTGCTCTCTTTTCATGTTTTTGGCGAAAAACATTTGCCCAACTTTTTTGTGAATATCCTAAAAGGGCCCCGGGCGTTTATTTTTTGGACGCAAAAAAAATTGACGCAAAATGTTTAAACAAATGACGGACGTTCCAAAAACTATGGATTTAAAAAATCTTTTTTGGAGCTTACAAAACACCAAAGCTTTTTAAAAACTTTTATGTCCCCAAATTTTTAAAACTTGGTCCCGGCCCCTTTGCCCGGAATGAAGCAAATTTAAAAAAAACCCCAAAAAAAATTAAAAAGGTTTGGGAAACTTACTATTTTCCCCACACAAAAAGTAAATTGGGGTATATAATTATGCTTCTTAAACAATTCTCAAACATCAAAGGATATGTAAAATATGTTCTGCAAATATGTGTCCACACTATATAATCATTAAATCCATGCATTCATTAGAGTTTTTTTTATTATTTGCATATGCTAAGAATAGATGACGGAATAAAAACAATATTGATATAATTTATTCGTTTGAACATGCAAAACGTCAAAAAATGACGACCGCACTGATTATGTAACAAGGTTGAATTAATTGATAAGGTTTCACAAGGAGCAACCATTTTACGTGTGTTTACGTGATGAGAAATTGAGAAATGTATAAACCCTATACCTAATTATACTTTGTCGTAATCACAAATTAAACTTAAGAAGACAATAAATTAGCTTTCCTTAAAATGGAAACAAACCCTTAATTATATTTATCATCATATTTCTTTTAATATTTTGTCTGGTGTCTTCTAGACGAAATCACTTAAAAGATGTTTACATTTTATTTATACAAAGAAATGTAGATTTATATCAGAAAACTCTCTTCAATGAAGATAAATGAGTTTTTAAAAATAAAAATTGAAAGTTACTACGAATGTGAAGATTCAGTACACAAAACATCGTGACATAGTAACTAATTATTCAGAAAGAATGGAATTATTTACTGTTGGCCACTGAAAAATATCAAGGTTTCAATAGGAATTATAGAAACGGATTTGATTATAACTAATAGGATACAGGAGACAAATATATTCTGTTAAGTAGTACGTACACGTACTGTCTTACAAATCAAGCTGATGAAAATGTCTAAGAAAATTGAAAATACATTATCCTGTAAAAAATCTTTAGCTGTTATCGGCTCAACAAAAAAAAAGATTATAACAACCATCTTGAAGTCTCAAGTGACGCAATAATCTCAAACTTTCAAAATATTTAAACAATCATTGTTCTGCAGTTGCATGTGAGCTGACTCCATTAATAAGTCATGGAAACAGGATTTTATAATTCATTATGATGTTTAAAACGTTTTATGCGGACAATTTTGTTAGATTTACAATACGACACGAAACAAATATATATACAGCGTTCAATTTAGAAATAAATACAGTTTTTTTTTCAAATTTTTAATTCTCTTTATTCCAATTTTAAGAAAATGGTGAAATTTTCTAAATGTATTGTCAACATGTGATCAATTCCAGCTGTCGAAGTCATGTCACTTTGTTTCAAAGAAATTGATATTTCCTTTGTCTCGCTGTAACTATGAATTCTAAAATTCTTTTGATAAAACATCTGCTAACTGCTCCGGTCAATACCCATCAAAATAACGTAGCTACTGTGTTTTTTCTCATTTAGTTAGCACGTGCCGTAACCTACTTGATCTTTGCACGTGTAACCTGTATATAAAATTTTGAGGAAATATATTATCACGGTTATTAAGAAATCAGAAAATATATAAAACTGTGAAATGTTTGTTCTTTTTTCAAATCTTTATTTCTGAAACAAAACGTTCATCTTTCGCAATATTGCATCTGAGTAACTGAAAAATGTTATATCACATTTATATATTATATATTTCTATATTTCTTTTTCGCTACATTGAAGTACTCTTCCAGATTTTCTTGAGTGATTTCTTTTGCACTATTTGAAAAAAAAATGAAAATGAAAACAGAACAGTACATTGTCAATTGTCTTGTGTATATTATTGCATTAATCAAAAAAATAGACATGATATGTTAGAAAACAAATTATCGACATTGATCTTATATAAATAACTAATTACAGGACATCAAAGTAACTACGATGTTGTGTATAACTAGTATACATATCTAATTTGGTATTGTCGAAAGTTGTACAAATTATTGTGCCAGAAGCTAAATGTCATGTTCTAACTTTCATGTTTTTTTAAAAAGTGAAACTTGAATTATCAAACAACATATATAGAAAATACTATTTGTATGTTGCATGTTACCGTTTACTCGCATTGTTGAGAATGAGTAAACGACTACTTTGATTATAAAAATATATATGGTTACTTCGTTGGGAAATATACATTTTTGGGTTAGTTGGCGTAGGTGTTGTTGTCGTTTGGATTTTAGCCGGAAGTCAAGAGTAAGAATCACACGTGGGTAGCGACTTTTCCAGACGTATTCTCCTGTTCACAACTTGATTGTGAATAGTTCGTCAAATAATCCCCTGCCAAGACAGTTTATAGTTGTTTCTGGCTTAAGAAAATATTTCCTTCATAATAAATTATATGACTTCACAATACCACCCAGAGTTTCAATCATTTAAGGTGTATATGTAAACAACTATTTTTTTTTACTTTAGAAAAAATGTTCATTTAGTATATATAATGACTTTCTAAGGCATGGATGTTACGTATGCTTAAATACCTGGCTCGAGTACTATAATGCAATATTCAATTTTGACTCGGTGGTGAAGTGTATTGTAGGTATGCCACTTGGACGGTTACCATAAGTTCAATTCCCATGTTTATGGGATTTTTAAGATCGTATCTGTCACTCATCAAAAATAAACTTTGAAATGTATAATACAGAAATCAATAGAGGGTAACAGTTGTGATTAAAATGCCAACATATGGCTTCAGAATACATTTAATGACACGGAAAAACACACACTGTAACGTCACTTAAAGCTTATTGTATTGTCATGTTTATGGATTTTCCTGTTGAAACTTGTCATTTTTGTTGCCTTATTTGAAATGTTCGATAAATAGCTCAAATAAGTTGGTATATGCTTGCTTTTTCATATTGAAAGCATACAACCTATGTTTGAATTATAAAATAGCACGATTTTTTACAAGTGTAAGTTCAACTAGAAGCCTGTCAACAAGTGTGGACATGTATATCAAATACTTACATTAAAAGGCAGATTAAGTCTGGTAACACTTATGCATATGTTGTGAAGGCAACTGTCTTGCTAAAATGGGTATTCAATTTCAAATAATACTAAAGCTTTATTCCATATACCACAAGCCCAAATTTAAGTAATTTATCATTGAATGATAATGAAAATGAACAACAACAGCACAAAAAACTCCAAAACTAGATAAATAAATAAATAAACCACTATATTTAAACTATTTGATATACTAACTTAAGGTATTACACCTCTAATGCACTATCTCCACTTTGAAGAGAATTCAGCTGTCAAGTGTATGGAACTGAAGGGCATGGGTTTAAACCCCAAGAAGGGGCAACTTTTTTTGTCTTTTTTTTTCTTTTTAACTATCAGTTTCTCTACTTGTTATACGGTTTGTAAGTGAACAGCATGGATCCTGATCAGACTGCGCGTATGCACAGGCTGGTCTGGATCCATGCTGGTCGCAAACGCATTACGTTGGTTTTGTCATGACACGGCTCATATTAAATCTGAAATATGTAAAAAAAACACAAAAAAAACAAACAAAAAAACAAGAACATAAAATAATTGTAAATGAAGCTCAATAGCATGCTTATCATGCAAATTATAATGCTTTAATTTCTTTAAAATAGAATAAGTAATTTTAGTTCTTACAGATACCAAATATAAAAAAGTAATACTATCGGTGTGTTGCATGGAGCAGTATTAGCTCGCAAATATTCTAATTTTTATAAATTTTACTATATGACATCTTCGTCAGGGGCGCGAACTGGCTCAGCGGTCTTGGGTGTTTTTGTTGCTTAACTGTTAGCTGAAAGTCAAAGAGGGGATGAGAATTCTCCAGATGCTTTTGCTTATCTGCTATTTAATTTTTGATAAAGGTCGCCCAGAACACATTGTAGAAACAGATAGAAGTTAAACCAAGCAAAGCATCCTAAGGTTGCAAAGACGTATTTTACTTTTTCTTGCGCAAGCGTCTCAGAAAATGGATATACTCCTGGCACTTCAGTCCCCCAGCGTTGTGTACTTTATTTGAAGGCAATCTTCTAACCAGTACTGTTAAATATTGTTTATCAAAATCTGCATTTTTCAAGTATTAGATATTATGTCATAGAGTAAGATCATGATCCATGTCTTTTTGGGAAATTTATGTTTGCTTAATCAACAAACATGAATACAGAACATATATAAGATATTCCCGTGGACAAAATTTGTTTAGACTTCACTGTACAAATATATTCCTCAATGATTAACATCATAAGTTTTAATTTTTTAGCAAGTGATTGCGTGCTTGAATCAAAAGCGTGTTGGATTTTTTTATCAATTGAATTTCTTTTTTGTTTTACTAATAGAAAATGTACAGAAGTTCTTGTATTGTGACTTCGCTTTAAACATCGAAAATAAATTATTAAAAAAGAAAAACAACTGGAAAGATTTGACATGAAATACTTTTCTTCATCCGCATAATGACATTGAAAAGAATCAGTGTTACGTATGCATGAAAACCTAATTCAAGTACTAAAAAATATAATTTAATTTTGGCTTAATGGTAACATGTTGTGTCAGTGTGCCACTTAGCAGGTGTCTGTGAGTTCGATTCTTATGATATTACTCATCAAGTATTAGCTTTTCGTCTTATGCAGAGAAATCAAAAGAGGGTAACAATCTGTTTCAAAGTTAATTGTACATTATAGAACAATCGGTACACGGTCGATGATAAAACTGACAAAGTTTGACTTTCAAATTACATAAATCTACATAAATAAACAATTTAAAGTCACTCAAAGTTTCTTTTATTGACATGTGTATGGATTTTGCTCTAACAGATGCTGCAACTTATCGTTCTTTGTTTTCACCATGTCTTATCTGAATGTTTATCTCAAATGGCTCACATGTCAAATTAGAACAATGGTGGAGAGTCAATGATGCTTTATAAAAACTGAAATCAATGTGCCGCAGATGTATATCCTAGAAGGTCCTTTATGTTTAAACTAAAGGCTGGAAATGTTTCTGAGATGAGAGGGCTAAAATTTTGATGTTAGTGTTATTTAAAAGCTTTATTTCAAATGCCCGGAGTCCACGAAACAAAA
This sequence comes from Ruditapes philippinarum, assembly GCF_026571515.1. Classification (NCBI taxonomy): domain Eukaryota; kingdom Metazoa; phylum Mollusca; class Bivalvia; order Venerida; family Veneridae; genus Ruditapes; species Ruditapes philippinarum. Next base: position 55,790 of record NW_026859911.1, read on the forward strand.
CAAAAGGCAAGAGCAAAATAAAATATACTTTTTGTACACAAAGTCTTCAAAACATCCAGTAGTGTAAGCAAAATGCAATTATTAATAGATTAACGTTTTGTAGTTATTTAAATTAAGTTCGATAATCAACAATATGTTGTTATCAGAATACCACTATAAAAACCAAAACAACTTGCTTAACCCGACCTCCACAATATAGTTTTGTTTGCATTAAGATTATTCAAATAAATGTTATTATTTACCTTTACTATTACTTTTATTTCTGAAATGCTTAGATTTCCTTTGGACAAATAAAATTATGGTTTGGCTACTTGGCATTTAACAAATATGAGTCTTGGAGGGGATTCATTTTGTTTGCAAAGTCTTGTTTAACAGGAACATGTTTGGGCAAGAGTGAGGTTTTGGGCACAATTAACGGTGTTAACTACCCCGCAATGCTTATGCTGCTGACCGTTCCAAGGCGGCGCCCATTTGTGTTTCTCAGATGTTCTTTCATACTTTTATGGTAACACTTCTGTCTCACCTGTTGTTTTGTCGTCTACAGTAAGTATCTTCCTTTTGCCCCTATTTTTGTTTTTAGTTTAATTTTGATCCACCCTTGACATTCTAGCCCACTTCCCACACGCCTCCTTACGTTTGTTGCCTATTCATTAACCGTCCTTCAAAATCCCTCGTCAGTTTTTATTATTTCCTATTATGTATTATTATAGTAATCATCCAGTTCATGCTTTGCCTTGTGCCCTGTCCTGTATTTATTTGTGGTCCTGCTGGGTTCCTTGCCGGTAATACAGTGTTGGCTTGTGATAGCGACCAGGAAATTGGTTAGCTATATTGAATGAATTCAGATTCATTCCAATCTTATTTTATGAAAATATTTATCTAGCGAATGGGGTGGATATTGATTTTTAAGGATAATATCCTTTATTCGTACCAACATTTGATTCAGCATTTGTTTTTATTTGCATTTATTTAGTGAGAACAATCTAGTAATCGTTTTATTTGTTTGCATCAATTTTTTTCTTGCAACAGATGATTCTTTTTTCTAGCATTTGTATGTTTGTTCTGGTGGACATATTGATTTTCAGTTTTGAAATACTTTTTTTGGAAAGGGAGGCGGTAATTACTACGTGGGTGAAGCCCTTAAATCAGTTTCATGAAAATTGCAAACAATCGGTCTTCAAAGATATCGAAAACAAAGTTTTTCCTCATCTTCCACATGTTTTATGAACATTAATTAATAAAGTAAAAATCTTTTACAGAACATTTTAATTTGCACGCGACAATGGTCCAACAGTAACACTTAAATACCGGTTTGAAAAGATCTTAAGAAATAATATGAAATGTCACATAACTGAATAAGAATGTCTTTGAGTCGAAAATATATTTTGATACTCGAATGATTTCAACTGATTACTTATGTACCCCTAAATAAGAAAATGCATAAAATGAAGGCAATCAGCAATGCCACGTAAAGTTTAAAATTTTGCATTGTAAGCCGAGAATAAAGAAGAAACTGTAACATCTGCATTTTAATCCCTCGTATGATCTCGAATGGAATTTTTGAAAAAATATAGCTATAGGCCATACAACTTTGATGGATTGACAGAGACTGTCTGTTTCAAAGGGACATAACTTTTGATCTCCTCAACAACTTGTTATGTTTTAATAAAACTCAAAAGCGATGACACTTGCACAGCTTTCTTTTATATTGTTAAAGTCGTTATTATACCTCATTTATATATTCACAAACATTTTGAACTGTACATAAATCCTATAATCCTATATATTGAAAGGCGTCAGTGTCTTAGCAGATGCGGTCGTTGACTTCCTGCAATCCTTTGGGTTCAAATCTGGCATAGAACTGTGAATTATTTCATATGCGTTAGGTATAAAACAAGCAAAAAGTAAATAAGATATTGATTTGATATTTTGGACCGCCTTTTTCATTAAAATATGTTCATTGAATTAAATTTCATTATGCACACTTACAAAATTTAACGTTATGAAAATATAAGATTTAATTACCAATAATAACACTTCAAGCATCTTTAAAAGAAGCATTATATATATATATATATATATAATATGTATCACTTTAAAGGCATTTCTTTTACTTATTTGAGTAATTACATAATATTTAAATTAAAGCAATTACTACAAGAAAAGCATTTTTGAAAATTATTGAATTTTGTTTCACCTAAAAATAAAGATTTACACTTACTTACAATGCTTATTTACTTCCTAACCCTAACCAATACCTTAACCCTACTTTTGAATTTTCATAACGGGGGAACGGAACGTTGAGGGGCGAACATTGTTAACGAATGGATGACTACTCAACATCTTTACGGATAGAAAAAGGGCAAGATAAAGAAAAACAACACGTACAAGTAGCCTTAAATCTATACAATGTTAAATTTTGACGAATGTATGATAATGACTGGCAGGATGCAAGGGATAAAGATATTTTGTAAAATGATACTCAAATGTACTGTCCTACAAAAACAAATTGATGAACAATCTCAGAAAAATATGATTTTGTAAAAACATGTAGTAATTATTAGCTCAACAACAAATAGCAAGGCCCTTTTTTGAATTTCAAGAAACAAAGAAATAATAAACTAATACTTTAAAAAGTATATGAATAGAACATGTTTTGCTGTTGTTTTGCAGTTCCTCGTGAGCTGACTCATTTGAATGTATAATTCACTTGTTATTAAAATTTCTTTTCAGACGTATTTTCAGAATGTTTTAAAGTAAGACTCGAAACAAATATGCATAAGAGATACAAATGATAAATATGGAACGTGTTATTTCAAATTACATTTTAAAGTTCTTATCTCTCATTTCAATATTTGAATATTTGGAAAAAATAGGATTTCTTTAAATGTATATGTATTTTCATGCGATCAAGTCCAGCTGTTGAAGTCATATCAATTGTGGCAAAGAAATCTATATTTTCTTTTGTGTCGTTGACAGTATGAATTCTTTTGATAAAACATCAGCTTGACAGCCCTGGTCAATATTCATTAAAGTAGCAAAATCACTGCTTTTTCTCATTTAATTAGCATGTGCGGTAATATACTGATATTTGCCCGTGCAAAATGTATATGCAATCTTGAGAAAATATTATCGTTGCGTATTATAGTTACTTAGAAATAAGAAGGTTATTAAAACAATATATCTTATGCATGTTCTTGGTTTAAATCTTTATTATTATAGGGTTAGAAATATCGATTAAGTATCTAACGTATTAAAAAAATAACATAAAAAAGCAACACATGCCACAATAAAAGGGAACGAGTTAACAGGGACAAGGCAAAGCACAATTAGGCGGGTTATAACTGAGATAACACATTTAGAACACTGCAGAAGAAAACAAGTATCAACAAAGTAAATGGAGGGGAATGAGAGCAGAGAAAAATCTAAAGAAAAAAATAAAGAAAAAAAAGAAGCTATTATTTTCTGCATGCCAATTCTAGAGGTACCTCTAATATAATGTATGTTCATTCAGGTATCATTTGTGAATATTAGTTTGAAACTAGACAGGTTATAAAGAACAAATTTAGATCACAGCTCTGTTTTTGAAAGACCACATTTTATTTCATTCTATTTTTTTCCGGTTTCCAAATGAGTGGCTCAAATTAAATTATGTCAATTTATTTAGAAAATAAATAAGAATAGTAAGTATACAGGCTACATCTTTCAATACTGAATGATACTGGATTGAGAACCAGAGCTAGAGGTCCTTGATCATTTATGCCTCCAGAACATAAAGGTTTTTAGTTATGGTCCTTTACAAATTGGGTTGCAAGTTATGGAAAATACTGCCTCCCTAAATGTAACAAAACAGCATTATTTCTAAACTAAATGAAAAATATACTTTCTTCTGTCAATGGAATTATTAGGGAAAAAAGAAAAAAAAGATAAATGTTTGGAAATGCAAATTCTGTAAGGTCTATTTCTCCCGTTATATTCGTTTCTGTTGATAAAGTGCTTTGGTACTTTTTCTTTCCTATTGATTTGAAATAAATAGGAGCGACAACGTCCTTTTTGTGTTACCTTTGCGGAAATACTTAAACAAACCAATATATATCCAAACGAACGAAGTATCTTCCGATTATTTGTTGAAATGACAATCATTACACAGTTTCTATTCTTGAGAATTAAAACTTATTATTTTCTAGATAAGAATAATAGAACATATAAAAAAGAAAGGAAGGAACAAACAAACAAACGCAGAGCCAGATTGGTGTTAGGTTGTGTCTATATGTGATAGTGCATTTTTCTGGTGCTGGTTTTACTTGGATATAGGGATACGAGCTGTGTTCCTATTGTTCTGAATTATATCAAACATTTGCCAATGTTATTTCTTCAAAGCCTTAAGCATTTGCTAGGAAAGGCGTGGAAGCAAATAGGCTGAAGAAAGGTTTGGTGTGTTCTTCAGGGATTCCATTGTTCACTATTTTTCGTATTGGTGAGCCTTACATAAAACAAACAAATAAGCAGTTCTAGTTGGTGTTGTGTGTTTTAGTATGAAAGTCTAGATGTCTTAAAGTATTTTAATTTTAGCAAGCTTTATACGATAAACCCAAAATTGGTTACTTATGAAACTACCCAATTCATAAAGATCACAAAAGGTCATAATCAAGCACCAAAGTGGTAAGAGACAAAACACCGATCTAAGTGTCGGAGATTTGCAGTTTCTTTTCTCATTACAAACGACGGTTTTGAAATATTCTGAAAACAAATCAATAAATCAACCTTTGCAAAGCTTATAGTAGTCAATTAACGCGGCAAACCAAAGTCATAAACTTTAATTATTTTCATACAAACCTGGCCCATATTGTAAATAAAAAAAAGGCAAGGCTGTAGAGGAGAGCCTTTTGATAACATTATATGAAACTGATTTCGAATAGAAAGACAAACTCGACATAAAATATGTTACATTTTGAGAGAGAATTGTAGGACCTTAATTTCATTGGGCTTAAAACAATCATTTTCACTTCGTTGATTTAAACATACGTCAGAATAAAACATGTTTTAAGGGAAGCAATATGTTTTACTTGTGGACCATATTCCGCTTTCAATGGAAAGGCACTAACGTTCCTTATTGAATTTTATGATAACCGCCGTTTAAACACATCTGCGAAAATTTCAAATTTTACCATTAACACTTCTTAGCGTGGACGGTAACTTGCTTTTTACCGCGCATGAACAGACTCAATGAAATTGAACCTGCAACATCAATTTTGTCAGTTTGTGCGTTTATACAATATCCTTTATATCTCTCTTTTTATCGCCACAACAGCGTTTTTTGTGCCGTGCAAACGCCTTAAAAATTGCCGGTCACATTTTATATATTTGATTTTTGAAGACCGTTTGGCAATACATTATTGATGTGTCTGTATTAGTTTTTGTTTTCTTTCCTATTCGACTTATTTTTTGTATAGTTGAATGGCCTTAGTATTTCATGATTTTACATGAACGAAAATATTGGTACCATTGTGTCCTATCTTAATTTTAATATGTATTCGCTTAAAAAATGGTAGAAGCTTGTAAATGCTTTTTGTTCAATGCGTTGCAAGTTCATATCTTGGAACATCAGAAAAGTTGTTTGTTGTCCAAATGGTAAGCCAGAAATGCTCTGAAATAAAAGTGACAACTAATTTAAAACTCCAGGATGCTTACTAGTCTACATGAAGGTTTGAAATATTTGAATACAAATGGATCTTGATGATATCCTACAGAAGGTAAACGAAAACCAACAGCCAAACAGTACACAAAAATAGAAAATTCTTTAAGAAAGCCCCAGACCAGAAAAATGACATTTTTACTGTCTCAGCTTGATTTAGACAGTTTTTGGACTTAAGTGATAATAACAAGCTACTGTCCAGTCCAAAGCACAATCTACAAACATCTAAGACTGCATTGTTCGTAAATATAAAATACATTTTTATTAATAATATTATTGTTTTTCATTTTTTTCTAACTATGTCTTCAGTATGAACATAAGAATAACATATATATAATGTATATATTCCTATCAGACCATTGCAAACAATTTTATTACTAGTAATTGTCAACTTATGTCATTGTCATACATGTGTGTGCCCGTCTGTCCTGAATCAGTAAATTAACTGTTCTGAAGACAACATTTGTGTTTTCATTCTTTTGCTAAGTAAGCTTAAGTTAAGCCATTATTATCTGCAGTCAGGAAGTCCACTCGTTGATCCATGCACATGTGTAATGTTTTGATGAAATCCGTATGTTTAAGAGAAATATAAGCGTAGTTGTTTACGAATGAACAATATCTTTTAGGATTATAAATTACTTTTGGTACCCGAGTTTGTATCATTTTGGCATGAATCGGGAAAATACCGTCTGCGGCCGATTTAGCTTCATGTAAAATTAACGTGGAAGAACTGCGTTTAAAAGGAATTTTCACTTGTTATTTTTATTATAAAATCTCACAAGCATCGTTTGGCTATATTGACGTATTTAACTATTTATGACGCAAGCGTCTCAGACAATGGGTTCGATTCTGGCACTTCTGTCTCCAAGCGTTTTGTACATAATTTTAAGGTATTTCCTAACTACTAAAGTTTAAGAGTTAAATATTGTATATTAAAATCTGCATTATCTCGAATATTGAATATAATGTCATAGATTTAGATCATGATTCGTTTCTTTTGGGATATTTTGTTTCTATTCAATCAAACTAACATGTAACATAACACATATTATTGACATAATGAAGATAAATATATTTCCATGGACAAAATATTTTAGACATCACTAGATCATTACATTACCTCAAAAATTTACAGCATTGCATTTTTGTAAGCCAATAATTGCGTGTTTCAATAAAAGCGGATTGGCATTTTTATAAATTGAATTTTCTTTTTAATTGTTTTACAAATATAACATGTTCGTAAGTTCTTGTATCTGGACTTCCCTTTAACATCGGAAATTATTTTTATAAAAACAGTTTTCTTAAGAAATAAAATATTTTTCTTCAGCCTACATAATGATATTCAAAAGAATGTATGTTACGTTTGCGTAATAACCTACCTCGAGAACTGTCAAACATTTAATTTTTACTCAGTGGTAACATGTTGTAAGTATGCTACTTAGCAGGTGACTGTGAGTTTGGTTCTCATGTCTCATTTCTGTGATATTCCTCATCAAGAATTTGCTTTTACATCTAAGAAATAGAAATCAAAAGAATCGAGTTCATATTTAATTGTACACTATAAAACTGTTGGTACACGATCGATGATAAAAATGACAACGTTTACATTTTATAGACACTTTAAGACTTTTTAATTAATACATGTAATATTTGTATGGATTTTGCTGTAGCATATGTTGAAACGTATCATTTTTGATGCTTTACCTGAACTGTTTGATATTTCAACGAAAGTTGGTACTCGCATGTGTTCTTTATTTAAACTTTCAATGCACACAATTGCACTTTCCAGAAAGCTTTTTATGTTTATGTTACGGATTCGGTTTTAAACATGCCTTTTGTATTGATGACTTTATTTCTCTCTATTTTATCGCCACATCAGCATTGTTTGTGCCGTGTGGAGGCCTAAAAAATTCGCCCCGTACATTCAATCAGGTATGTTATACATGTATTTTCGACCCTTAAAGAACGTTCAGCACGACATTATTGTTGTGTTTGTGGTACATTTATTTTTTTTACAATTTAGCATTTCACTAGTTGGTGGTTACAATATTCCTAAATCACCCTTAGGATATGTTGCCTGTTTTTTTAATTTGTCTTTTGACGTCGTCATATATGTGATATGCAGGCTTCATAACCTCTGATCCCCTTTCAAAATTCATTTTTAAGTTCCGCCCATTGTTTTCTCGTTTAAGTGACATTAATTACTTTACTTGGGGACCATACGCCGCTTTTCATGGAATGGCACGAAAGTGTCAGATTGAAAATGCCATGATAACAGCCGTATGAACTCATCTGCAAATTCAAAATAATCAATATTACCATGAAAAATTGTTGAATTCTGTTTAAGCCGGTGCTAGGGGTCGTGGGCGGTAACTTGCACTTTTCAATTTTCGTCCATGAACAGGTTAAATCCAACCGAACCTGCAACATTTTCAAGTTCGTCTTTTTGGCCTTTCTTTAAAATTCTTTATTTTTCTCTATGAATAATTTTTAATTAACTAACATTTAATTTAAATCATAGAATTATTTAGGAATTAACACAATCTCAAAAGTTAGAGATAAATCAATTCTCAGCCGTATTCAGACAAAATTATCACAAATAAAACTAAATATTTTAATTCAAGAGACCACTTTAAACATATTTCAATGGACTGTTTATTTAAATTGATGGTTTTCCTTCAATATTTGATACTTTAAAGTGACATTTTGTGTTGAAAAAAAGTTCAGTTTCGATGATTATTATTACAATACATTGATAAATTGAAATATCAATTAGGCAAATGTGATGTTTATTTTTGTTAATGAATACAACAAATGCATACGCCTTGCTACATGAAAAACATGCCCCAACTATGAGCATATCAACAAGTGTGTATTTCCAATGCTAACAGTTACGAGTCAGATAAAGTCCGGTTTGATTATGTTTGTATTTATTATTATCAAATATGCCCAACTAATATTGCAGACTCTTTATTTCTTCCATATGATATAATATTTTATTTTATTCGATTATTTAAATTCAAACAGAATGTACATGTATCGGAACCGGCATTGGTCAGATGACTTAAGTCTTTGTGTGGCCAAAATTTCTATGTTTTGACATTATTCTTATTCAATTAACAAGTCTAAAACATAAAACGAGAATGAAGAAAATGAAATCAGTTGAATTAAAATCTATAGTTATGATCAATTTAACCAAGCATTCAAATGATCTTCAAAACTGAACAACGAGTTAGTAAAAGACAAAAGACAAAATCCTTTGTTCATTTGAATTACTTTTCGCAAGCTGTCCCACAACAAATCATTGTCAGTCCTATACGTAAAAAAAGGCTGTAAGGATTTTTATACCAATAAATTGATCGCCCTTTGTTTCCACGATGACTTATCTAAAAGTTTTATCTCAAGTGTCGAAATCAATTGAACACATGTTGAATACGAACAATGGTGGAGGGTTCAAGATGTTTTACAAACTCAAATATCAATACGTTGCAGATGTGTATCCTTAAGCTATCTTTCTGTTTGAAATTAAAAAAATAAAATCTGAATATATTTAGTTAAGTTGAGACGGCAATTAAAGGATTTTAGTGGCATATCAACCTATTTATTCAAATGCCCAAAGTTTTCGAAACGAACTAAAATGCAAGAGCAAAATAAATATACTTATTTCACAAAAGGTCTTTAATATCAATTAGTAAAGTCGAAATGCATTTTCGAATAAAATATGTTTTTTATAGTTATTTAAATGATGTTCGACCATCAGCAATGTGTTGTCATCAGAATGCCACAATAAACACCAACTAATGTTTGCTTCCTTCATCCGACCTTCACAAAAAAGTCTTTGAATTAGATTTTTCCAATGAGTGTAGTAATTTACCTTAACAATATCTGAAACATTCAGTATATCCTAAAACAAACAAAATTATGTCATGGATACTTTCATAGATATGAGTTGATGTTTATTTTTATTTTTGCCTCTGACAGCGACCATGTTCAACAAATATGAAATTGTTTAGCTATTGTGGATATGATAAATTCAGGTGATTTCTTTTTAAGGAAATTATCCCTTATTCTTAACCAAAATTTTATTAAGCAATTTTTTATTTTCTTTTAGTTAGTGAGAACTATCTAGTATTCGTTTATTTTTCGTTGCATCAACTTTTTCTAACAGCAGATGATTTTTTTTTCAAACATTTATATTTTAGCTTTGATGGACATATTTATTTTCAGTCTTGAACATTCTCTTTTTTAAATGGATGTAGATATTACTACGTGCTTGAAGTCATAATATGTTTTCAACTGGACGAACCGTCTTCATAGATAATGAAAACAAAGTTTTCCGGCATCTTCCACACATTTAATGAAAATCAATTAATAGATTAAAACTCTTTTACAGAAAATTCTAATTTGCATGCGCCAATGGCTCAACTGTCACGCTAAAATACCGGTTTGAAAAGATGCTTCGATCGATTGCTGAACATATTCTGAATTGAAGTTAAGAATAAATATCAAATGTCACATAACTAAATAAAGAATGTCTTTGAGACGAGAATATATTTGATACTTGTATGATTTCAACTGATTACTTATAAGCCCTGTCATAAGAATTTGCAAAAAAAATGAAGACAATCAGCAGTGCCATGTAAAATTGAAGTTTTAAGTTCTTGCATTAGAAGTTCAGAATAAAGAAGAAACAGTAACATACGCATTTTAATCTTTCATATGATCTCGAATGGAATAATTCTTAGATTATCCTGAAAAAATATAGCTATAGACCATAAAACTTTAATGAACTGACATAGTATGTCTGTTTCAAAGAGACATAACCTAACAGTGTAACGCAGATACCACATTTAGACATTATATTAAAAAGTTTCATTCGAGATGATTTAGATTTGCTTAATAATATGCCAGAAAATGTAGAAAATACTCTATTTTAGATACTTTAGATATCGTAAATTTGTATACAAAATTCCACATGATCTTGGCTTACAGACAATTCATTACTACTAGAAAATTTTCCCGAAAACATTGATACTAGATTTCAACACCAATTCATATTGAATTTACTTCAAATTATCCTAAAAATATCGTATTGCATTTTGACGGCCAATATTATATACATAATAAAGGTACAGCTATGGATACTAAAGTCGCCTCAACTTATACAACTTTGGTACTTGGATATCTAGAGAAAACACTTTACGGAAGAATAGCAACAATTCACGGAAACGAATGTTCAAACTATATTAAAATGAACTGGAAAATATTTTTGGATGATTTTCTTCAATAGTCGGGACAAATACTAACATAGATGATTTATTAAGAGAAATAAACAATTTACACCCGTTCATTCAATTTACACTGACTAAAAGTGACACCAGCATGCCATTTTTAGATGTACTAGTTCGTTCTGAAATATGGAACACATAAAACAACAGATATCTATAATAAACCGACAGACACTTTCAACTTACTCAACATTAAATCATGTCATCCGAAACATACTAAGTTCAACATTCCTTTCAACATTGCGTCACGAATCATAACTAAAGTAAAAGGAGAAACACCTCTCAGAACTAACAACACGACTTAAAAATCAGAATTATCCAGATGAACTTATAACATTCGGAATATCTAAAGCCAAATTGAAAGGTCCTATCAAACATGAAGAAAACATAACAGCTTACAACAAATACAACGTAATTCAATGTATAAAAACATTTTATCCCAGACAAGCAATTAGATCTTGTGAGAATGTATTACAAAAAGGAAAGGATAAACAGTGTTTAGAAAAGAAGCGTATTATAACAGTAAAAGACAGGCAAAAATCTTCAACAGATCTTAACATCTTCAAAGTTCGACATGAAAAGTTGTAGCAACAGTTTCTAAATGTAACAGGAGTAGATGAAAGACATTTTCTTCTTTCAAAGAAGGAAATGGAATTCAATAACAGCAAGATATTTAATATTAAACAAAGTATGAATTGTGTTTTAAAAAAAAGTGATGTATTCAATAAGTTGTGACAACAATTTTATATTGTAAACGTATGACTCTATACATACATAGGCAACAAACAAACACAGAACAACTCAGAACATCGAAAGTCAATGAATACTTACATAAATGTTCAGGCGGTAAATTTAGCATTTTCCCTTTGTATAAAATATTAAGTGATAGCGACTATTTAAGAGCAGAACAAGAAAAGAGTCTTATCAAATTATTAAAACCACAGCTTAATGCACAACAATAATGTTCGTTTAACAAGTCATTTATATATAAGTACATGATATTTATTACAATCTTTTCATGTTTAATCATAACAGAAACGCTTGTCATTTTTTCAGTCATATTGTTTGTTTATTAACCTATATTTATTCCGTACAAATTGTTAAGTTTGACCATAGAATAATTAACATGTGATTGTTATTACCTCCCATTAATAAATGTCATTAATTCACTGCCAGATTGTATGGATCATGCTAAATGTCCGTAATCTTTTAGTTTTACGGTATAAATAACCGTAATGTGTTTGCCGGGAAATACGTTATCATTTAACGTTCCCGCTTTTTTTCATGACGTTACGTCATTTGTTTATATGTTGATTGTTTATTAAAGTTTCGGCTGAAGATATGCAAAGAAAGCATTGAAAGCACTATCGAATATATATGGAGTTTGTTATTTCTTAAACATTATTATTTTATTTCATTCGTTTATTTTATTTACTTTCTAACCCTAACCCATACCCTAACCCTACTTCTAATTGTCATGCAATTGTGATAAAGATATAGTTCCTCAAATGTTCATATACAAGTTTCACGTGCAAACATCAAAAAGTTACGGCACGTGCTAACTAATGGTTGAATGAGCAAAAGTAGTAGCTTTGCTATTTTAATGAATATTGATTGACTGGATAAAGCAGATGTTTATCATAACATCAGCAAGACAAAAGAAAATATAGATTTTGTTCACTAAGATTGAAATTACATTTGACATTTTGTATTACTCACATATTGACAAAACATTTATTGAAATATTACCATTTGCTTAAAATCTAAATATTGAAATGGGAATAAAGATATTTAAAAGAGAATCTTAAAACGAAAGTTCATATTCATAATTGTATCTCTAAATTGAATCCTGTATACATATATTGTTTTGAGCCATAATTATTAGAATATAGTCAAAGATCATGCCCTTAAAAGACTTTATACATCATAATGCATTATAATTTCCCGCTTCCATGGCTTGATTATTGTCTGATTCAAATACTCCAATTTTGAAGTATAAACGTTACTTGGGATTTTAAATGGGTTGTTAAGAGGATTTGATATTCAAAGACATTTCCATCAGCTTCTTTTTGTAACACAGCACATGTACATACACTTTTACGAAATATCACGAACTCGTGTTTCCTGCATGTTATTATCAAAATTTAAACAAACTTGTTACATGAATTAAGAACTGGAGTCTTTCTTGTATCTCGGCATTGTTTGTTTATTTTCGTGTACATTAGTTATCATTTTATTTTCCATATATTGCCTTTAATGTTTCTAATTTAATCCTCAGTATTACACTACTATGTTTCAATGGTGAAAATATTTCAACTTAAAACAATAATGCGCAAACTTAGTTAAAAATAATTATTAACACTTAATTATTCAAGTGAGAACTGTAAGTAAAATGGAGAAAGCGTAAAAGCTCTGTAATATACAATGCTTAAGAACATCAATGTGTAACACTGTCAAAATGATTTCAGTAGAAATTACACAATCTTTCATATTAAACAAGGACACTGTATTTATAACCGTCCTTCTGATATGGAAAGTTTCTATAATCATTTTTGTATATTCAGGTTAAATTGAATTTTGAAACAACCGCAGATGTGTATCATGGAACCTTCAATGTGACACGCTAGCGCCATTCCATGCAAAGCGGCATATGGTCCCCAAGTATAAAAATGCATGTGCCCTAAACGAGAAAACAATTGGCGGAACTAAATAAAAATGAAGCCTGCATATCACATATATAACGTCAAAAGACAAATTTAAAAAGCAGGCCTCATATCCTACGGGTGATTCAACAGTATTCGTGTGAGGAATACTAAAACCACCAAACAAGAAAGATGCCGAATAGATAGAATTAAAATACCACAAGCACAACAATAATGTCGTGCTGAACGATCTTTAAGGATCGGAAATATAACTTCTCTGATTGAATGTACGGGGCGAATTTTTACAGCCTCCACAAGGCACAAACAACGCAGATGTGGCGATAAAATAGAGTGAAATAAGAATCCCTAAAGAAAGCCGAACGCGGCCATTGCTTCTTTCTTTATATGATTTTAAGAATATCTACTTGAACCTTTCTATATTATACTTTTGTAATTTTGAAACCTAAAAAGACACTGAAATACATTTCCAGATTGCTCGTGAGTAAAAGATGGTTGTTGCTGGGTCATTGAACGCCGCCTTTCCTTGTTGATCTTGTTTATCATATTTTGTACTTTTCATAAGAAAATGAATATATATTAGTAGATTGCCAATTGTCTTAGATATGTTACTGTATTTTCTAAATAAAAAAAGACTTGATATTTTGAAATAATTTTATTCACATTGGTCTTACATAGTTTAGTAAGTATGCAACTGAAGGAGTTTCTATATAAACAGCTTATAATAGATGTTTCTGGAAGAAGAAACTTTTTACGACATAATAAGTTATGTGACTTCACAATAACACACCTAGTTGCACTCAGTTAAGGAGTATATTTAAACAACCAAAATTATTTCTTAATTTGGAAAGAAAGGACCTTTTCTTATTATACACAATGACTTTCTAAGTAATGGGTGTTAAGTATGCCTGACAAAATGCCTCGAGATATATAACATGTATAATACAACATTTAAGTTTGGCTCGGTGGTAAAGTGTTTTGCCACTTGAACAGTGACTCTGAGTCCGATTCCCATGTCTATGAGATTTGTCGAATGCATATGTCACTCACCAAAAATTAACTTTGACAATTAAGACAGAGAATTCAATAGCGGGTAACATTTTGGTTCGTAGGATATAGTTTATTATAAAACGGTTGTTACACGATTGGTGATAAAATGCGCATTAAACGACGCAAATAAACATTAAAACGTTACTCAAAGCTTCTTGTATTGTTATGTTTATGGATTTTGCTGTATCAGATGTTGAACCTTGTCGTTTTTGTTGCTTTATTTGAAATGTGAGATATTTCAAATCAGTTGGTACATGCATGTCTTTCCAAATTTTAAAGCACACAATTCAGGTTATATTATAAGTGAGCACGATTTTTTACAAGTCTAACTAGAAGTAGGACAATATGTATGGGAATGCACTCTAATGAGACAGATTAAATCTGGTAAAAACTTACGACCGTGTTGTGAAGGCAACTGTCTTGTTATTATGGGTATGAAATACCAAAGAATACTTAAGTTTCTTTCTTAAATCATTCCTTGGATAACATAAGCCTAAATTTGAAGTACAAAATTTGTAACGGATAATAAGAAAAACAACCACAACACTATATCTGAATAATTAAAATGAACTGCTAAATGATTGAAGGTGACTAAAAAATGTTTTTACATATACAATATATTTTTTACAATGAAATATTTTAAACATTACATTTAGAATATGAGAGATACATATGTTTTGAATAATTATAATAATAATCTTAAATTAATGTGATTATTTAATAAAAAAAAACTGTATACCGTATATGATACCTTAAGTTGAAATTTCAAAATTAAAAAGGGATGTCGTAAAACAAGAGCTACTACTTTATCAATTTTTAATTTTAGTTTCATTTCCGGTGACTAATGAAATGAATCTGTTGAAGATGCATCATGAAAGAACTTAAAAACGCTACAAATGCTTGCAATCAAGAGACGGAACAATATTTTATATATTTTAGTCTTTAAATCATGCAGATGTTGTTTAAATAGCCATGCAACGTCAGTCAATGTGCCAAATATAGCTTTAAAATAAAGGAACAAGACATAAGGTGTGATTGAACCTGTCACTAAAGCATTCACTGTTGTCATAGTAGAATCTGACGTTGCCAGTTGGTGTTTATAAGATTTAGCATAAATGACAGATAGTTACGTTTTCTTTATAATATTTGTTCATAAAAACACACACACAGTTGTCAGTTTTACATTTGATGTAATACACGATCAATGTTCAGGTTAGTATTTCTTTAATACATTTCTTCATTTTGGTTAACTTCAAAAAACCTTATATATCTGATCTTTTGCCAACAAACAATTTGATATAGAATAATATTTGACATCGCATGAAGTCTAAATCGAAAAAAGAAAAAAAAAGAAAAACAACAATATAGTATGAACAATTCAGTCTCGGTTTGATTAATTCTGTTCATGATAGGTACTGAATAAGTGCAACATCTTTCTCGTCCCCTAGCACTGGCTTCGCGTGGTTTACGGTTCACACTCTCTCCACGTAGTTAAATCTAAATAAGAAGTCCTATCAGTATGACAAAGAACCAATTAAATGTAAGATAAATAAATGATCATCTATTTTACAATCCCAAATATTTTGATACTATCTGTGCTTTAAATTTAAGCAATAACAATGAGTGATAATGAAAAAGTAAATATTTTATTTACTCATGATTGAAACAATTTATATATTTAATTTGCTATATCGGACTAGTAAATATATGTCGATGTAGAAAACGCAATTTACGTGTAAATCAATGTTCTTTAAAAGAGAATGACAACATCATAAATGTGGGATAATTTGTACCTTTTCCTCTATTTAAATACATGATGTTATTATAGAATATTTGCAATGACTGATTAACACTTCATTCCAAGAACACATCTGTTTTATTAGACAGATTGATGGACAGACGGACTCACTGACTGGATGAGGAATGGATAATGCTAATTCAATATAAACTCTCCGTGTAGAATATATAGATAATGAATAATAAGAGTCATAATTAATAATATATAAATACACATTGAACCAGTGAAAGTCTTTTGAAAGGTCTAATTTTACTGAATGATGGATGAATACATAATGATATGAATATGAATATAATAATATGTAATATGAATACGTAATTGTGTCAGAAAAATAATTATTAACCAATCAATAAATGAATTAATGAATAAGTAAATTATGAATAATTATGAAAACCAATGATATGATATGAGGTCTGTTGTAAGCGAGTGAATGACAAATCATTATTATAATAGATTGAACAGCCTTTTCTTATGTTTCTTTTCATTTAGTGAATAAAAGACATTATCAGTGTTTGCTATTGTTTCCAATAATCCAATAATTATGTTGTATTATATGAAAACATAAAGCAGTCTTAATTTATTTTTCGCGTTTTCCCTTTTGTTGAATGAGTTTTTTGTTTAGGGTCCTTTTATATGGTAGCGGAATGCATCTTATGTAAGTTATATGTCAGCAATGTCTTATCACTTTGCTTGAACGTACACTTTGATAGTTGTTTATGAAACATCATGTCATAAAAATGTTACTGCATTGTTTCATTGAAGAAGGCATGTTATTTCAAAATAATCTTGTTATAAATGATCATATTAAATTTAATAAATATGAAACTTCAATGCACATACATTCTTGTGTATAACTACATATCGATCACTTAATGAATATGTTTATGATGAAATACGTAAAACAAAACAAAACAAGAACATCAACATATTCTGAATGAAGCTAGATATCATGTTTAATCATTCTAAGTAGCATGTTCAACATGTTTTAACTTTTCATTTGTAACAAAATGTGTAACTTTAATTCTTACAGATACCAAATATAGAAAGTAATTCTATTATTATGTTACATGTAACAGTATTATCTCATTGTAAAGTATAAGTTCACAACTAATTATTATGACTACTTATTATAACATTCAGTATATGGTATATTCCTCAGGGGATAGAACAGGCTCAGCAATCTTGTGTGTTTTTGTTGTTGTTAACTTTTAACCGAAAATCACAAAGGGGATTGCTTATATGCTATTTCACTTTTGAACAAAGTTCATAAAACGATCCCCAACCCAGAACATCTTGTAGAAACAGACAAAATTTCTATATTAAAAGTCGAAAGTTGTTTCTGAATGAAGAAAATATATTTGACATCGTTAAATTCTTTCTGGTGTATCTGACTTCATGCGAACATCCCGAGAACATATCACTGTGGCACGAATTGGTCTAAGGCCATCTGCAAGCGTTTTGTCTTCCTGTAAAGTGACCATTGCCGAATAACATTAAAGAGGCATTTTCACTGGTCATTTTAGCCTACATTCTCACAAGCATCCTTAGGTTGCAAAGACGTATGTTACTGTTTCTTGCTCAAGCATCGCAGACAATGAATACATTTCCGGCACTTAAATTCCCAAGCCTTTCGTACCTTCTTTTAAGGCAATATCCTAACCAGAACAGTTTTAGTATTTATTTTTTTTATTATACCAATATGAAATATTATGTCATAGATTTTGATCATGGTCCAGGTCATTTGGGGAGCTTTGTTTCCGCTCAATCCAACAAACATGAATACAGAAAATAAAACATATTATTGACATAATGCAGATGAAGATATTCACATGGACAACACATTTCTAGACTACACTGTGCCATTACTTTTCCTCATTAATTTAAAGCATTGCAGTGATTGCGTGCTTGAATCAAAAGCGGGTTTGAATTTTTTATCAATTGAATTTCTTTTTTGATTTACAAATATAAATTGTTCGGAAGGTCTTGTATTTGGACACTGCTTTAACATCAATTTTTTTTATAAAAACAACTTACTTAATAAATGAAAAATGAAAGACTTTTCTTAAGCCACATAATGACATTCAAAAGAATGAATATTACGTTTGCGTGTAAACATATCTTAAATACTAAAACACGTAATTGAATTTTGACTCAGTGGTTACGTGTTGTGTCAGTATGCCACTTAGTAGGTGTCTGTGAGTTTTATTCCCATGTTTCACGCTTATGATATAACTCATTAAGAATTCGCTTTTACATCTTAGACAGAGAAATCAACAGAAATCTGTTTCATAGTTGATTATACATTATAGAACAGTTGGTACATGATCGATGATCAAAATGGCAACGTAGGGCATTCAAATTTACATAAAACTACTCAAATATGGATTTTGCTGTAACAGATGTATATCTCATCGTTTTGGAAGCTTTACTTGAACTGTTTGATACTTCACTTCAAAGAAAGTTGGTACACGCATTTCAATTTCGTTTCATAAAAATATTTATCTAGGAGGATATTTCGTTTAAATGATAATATCCCTTATTCGTAACCAAAATTTTATTCCCCATTTTAATCTTTTCATTTTGGCAACATCCAACTTTTTCTTGAAGCAGGTTTTCTTTTCTCAAAAATTTATATTTTAGCTCTGGTGAACATATTGATTCTCAGTCTTGAAAATTCTTTTTTAAAGGAAGGCGTTAATTACTACGTGGATGAAGAATAGAAATATGTTTTATTAAAATTGCAAACAATTGGACGCACCGTTAAGTTGAAGTGTTTAGTTTTTTGCATTTTAAGGTCAGAATAAAGAAGAAACAGTTACATTCGCATTTTTAATATCTCATATGATCTGGAATGGAATTGTTCTTAGGTCATCCTGAGAAAATATTTCTATAGACCATTAAACTCTCATGGACATACACAGTTTGTTAGTTTCAAAGAGACATAACTTTTGATCTCCTCAACAACTTGGTCTGTTTTTTATAAAACCCAAAAGCGATTAAACTTGCATAGTTCTTTTTTATATTACCGGTACCGTTGGCCTAGTGGAAGGTCGAACGTTCGAGCCCCACGGGGAGCGTTAATTGAAGGATGAATGTTTCTCGTGGGACTCGCTCCGAAATGGCCGCTTCGTGAGCCGCGAGGTAGTTAAAATGAATGGTTACCGATTTCTATCCGCCTGGCGCCTGGCATAGTGGTAGGATTTGGGAGGTACATGGTATGCAACCAAAAGGTGTCTCATAAGTCAAAATGGCTGGCCCTTTCAGTAGGGGTGACATTATAATAAACAAGACCTTATATTGATAAAATCGTTATTATCCCTCTTTTTTATTTTCATCAACATTTTAAACTGTATATAAATCCTATACATTGAGGGGGGTCAGTTTCTTAGTGGTTGTGATCGTTGACTTCAAACAACATTCCTGCAATGCTTTGGGTTCAAATCCTGTGTAGAATTATTTCATATGCGTTAGGTATAAAACAAGCAAAAAGAAAATTAAGTATTGCTTTGATATTTTGTACTGCCTTTTTCATTAAAGTAGCTTCATTGAAGTAAATTTCATTCCGCACACTAACACAAATTAACGTTATGAAAATATAACATTGAGTTACCAATAATGACACTTCAAGCAAGTTTACAATGTGTATTTTATATATATGTGTCATTTTTTAGGCATTTATTTTGTTTAATTTAGTAATTAAATATTATATATAGATAAAATAGATTTCTACATGTAAAGCATTTTTTCAAAAAATATTATTACTTACAATACTTTTTTCTTCCTAACCCTAACCAATACACTAACTCTACTTCCTAATTTTCATAGAGGAGGCACGGAACGTTGAGTGATGAATATTGTTTACGAATGGATGACTATTCAAACACTTCACGGATAGAAAAAGGGCACGATAAAGAACAACAACACGTACAAAGAGTCTTAGATCTGTAAACTGTAACACTTTTGAAGAAGGTTTGATAATGACCGACAGGATACAGGAGATTAAGATATTTTGTAAAATGATACTTACATGTACTGTCCTACAAAAAACAAATTGATGAACAATGTCCTTAAAATCTCAGAAAAATATGATTTTGTTAAAACATGTAGTAATTATTAGCTTAACAACAAATAGCAATGCCCTTTTTTGAATTTCAAGAAACAAAGAAACATATAAACTCATACTTTAAAAGTACTTGAAAAGACATTGTGTAGCTGTTGTTCCACGTGAGGTGAATCATTTGAATGTATAATTTATTTGTAATTAAAATTCCTCTTCAGAGGCATTTTCTGAATGTTTTCAAGTAAATATGCATACAGGGCTCAATTAAGAGATACAAATGATAAATATGGAATGTCTTATTTCGATTACATTTTAAAGTTCTTTACTCCCATTTCAATCTTTGAATATTAAGAAAATGATAGGATTTCTTTAAATGTATATGTATTTTCATGTGATCAAGTCCAGCTGTTGAAGTCATATCAAATTGTGGCAAAGAAATTGATATTTTCTTTTGTCTCGTTGACAGTATGGATTCTAAGATTCTTTTGATAAAACATCAGCTTGGCAGCCCCGGTGAATATTCATTACAGTAGCAAAACCACTGCTTTTTCTCATTAGATTAGCATGTGCGGTAATATACTTGATATTTGCAAGTGTGTGTGAATTGTATAATGCAATCCTAAGAAATATTATGATCGGGTATCAAAGTTACTTAGAAACAAGAAGGTAATAAAACAATATAACTTATGCTTGTTCATGGTTCAAATCGTTATTATTATGGGAAATAAAACATTTATATTTTCTATTTATTTCTCACATACAGTAATTAGTAATATATATATATTGTTGATCTTTATTCTTGTTTTTTAACTTTTATCTCCCGAACAACTTGATCTTCTTTACCATATTTTTTGGTCTGCTAGATACCGATTTTACTGATTCCGACACGATATCAGTAAAAAATAGGAATAGTAAGTATACAGGGTACATCTGTCAATACTGTATATTACTGGATTCTGGCCGCACATAGAGAACCAGAGCTAGTGGCCTTTGATCAATTATTTCTTATGTAGTTGAAGAACGGACCACAAACCCTTTTTATTGTATAGATTTAATAATAAATAAAACCTACACTTGCTCTGGTAGAGCAGTGAACGGAACATAATAATTATAAAGAAAAGAATTGTCTGTTGATTCCGACGGATATACGATCGGGCCTTATACATAGATGGTCTATTTCTATTGATAAAGTGCTTTGGTACTTCAACATTCCTATTGATTTGAAATAAATAGGATCGACAACGTCCCTCTGTGTTACCTTTACTGTAATACTTAAACGAACACATGTATATCCATACGGACGAACTATCCTTCGTTTATTTGTTTAAATGATAACCGTTACATAAAGTTTTTATTCTTAAGAATAGAAACTGATTATTCTCTAGATTAAAATAATAGAACATAAAAAGAAGGAAAGGAATGAACAAACAAACAAACGCAGAACCAGATTGGTATGAGGTGGTGTCTATAGGATTAAAGTGAAATTGTCTGTTGTTGTTGTTGTTGTTTTTACTTGGATATAGGAATATGAGCTATTTTCCTATTAATCCGATTTATATCCATCATTAACCAATATTATTGCTTCAAAATCATTAAGCATTTGCTAGGTAAGGCGAGGAACCCAATGGCCTGAAGAAAGGTTTGGTATGACTGTTCCTCAGGGAATCCATTTTTCACTTTTTTGACTCAGTCGTATTTGTGAGTCATACATACAACAAACAAATAAGCAGTACATGTTAGTGCTGTGTGTTATAGTATGAAAGTCTTGACGTCTTAAAGTACTTTAATGTTAGCAAGCTTCATACGATAAACCCAAAATTGGTTACTTATGAAACTACCCGATTCATAATGATCAAAAGATCATAAGCCTTCACCAAAGTTGTAAGCGTCAACACACCAACCTAAGTGTTGGGGGCTTTCAGTTTCTTTTCTGGCCCATATTGTAAATAAAAAAAGACAAATTTGTAAAGAAAAGTCTTTTGATAACATTATGTGAAAAATATTCCGACACGATATTAGATATGTTAAATTTTGAGTGAGAATTGTAGGATCATAATTTCATTGAGCTTGAAATAATTATTTTTACTTCGTTGCTTGAAACAGAGCGGCAGATTTGAACATTTTTTAATTGGAGCGAGATGTACTTGCGGACCTTATTCCGCTTTTCATTGAAAGGCATTAACGTGCCTTATTGATTTTTTATAACCGCCGTTAAAACGCATTCTGCGGATGTTTTGAAATTCCAAATTTTACCCTTACATATTACTGCTTATGCCAGCGCTAATTAGTGTGGACAGTATCGTGCGCTTTATTTCACCGCACATTAACAGGTTTAATAAAACTAAGCCAATTAAACTAAACAAAAATCTAAAAGTTATTTTGTTTTGTCTGAATAGTTTAAGAAGAATTAGTTGCCCATTTCTTATATATAAAAAGGTAAACAATGATTGTAAAAGGGTCACTGCTATTTAGCTAATTATAGTTTATTCAGTTGTTTAGAATATGTCGTTCATTAAACTGGCTACATGGATAATCTATTTCAAGTTACAACAAAAGCTGGAGACCGGATATTTTTCAACTTTGCTCGCAGAAGCCAATAAGATATATTTTGAAATTGATTAATCGTGTTACGACAGAAAATGACTGGATATAGTTTTAACAAAAGCAAAAGGTATAAACGTTATAAGATAACAATTTGATGCAAATATATGTACCATAAAACCCTTACAAAAATTCAAATAATAATACTGTACAACATCTTTATTGTACACACATTTTATCTCTTAAAATATATAAGTATTGAAAATGCACATATGCATGAAGTTAAAGGACATCCGCAGGCATTAAAATTAGACTTGTTGAGCTTATCAGAGTTAAATGAATCAAGAAAAATATATAAGTACAGTCCCTTTTTTAGGCTCAAATATCTACAAGACATCCGACACGGCTTTTTATATCCTCGATATGATATTAATATTTGTTTTTTTAAACTTTATTTTATTTTTTAAATTTAAACAGAAAACTAGTATCGACATATGAATTGGTTTGGTGGAATAAGTTGTGTGTACATAATATCAAATGTTTTGACATAACTTCCATTTATTTTAACATGTTTTAATCGTCAATAAAAATATGTCGCATTAAGAAACTTAGGTTCGGCAATGGTAAAAAGCAATTAAACGATCTTAAAAACTGATATCCAGCTTACTCAGACAGTGTGAGACAAAATACTAAATCTGTTTCACTTTTAAATTAATTTTCGCAAGCTGTCTCATACCGAGTCATCATCAATCAGATACATAAAAGACATGTTTTAAAGATTTTGTTGCCAAGTTTTTAATCGCCCTTTGTTTCACGAAGATTTATCTTAATGTTTTATCTCAAATTGTGTAATTAAATTGTGCACAGGTTGAATTAGAACAATGGTTAAGAGTCACAGATGTGTTTTTTTTATAAAATCAGCTTTTAATATGTTTCAAACGTATATTCTTGATTTAAATGAAGAATTGAATCATTTCTTTAATTTAAATAGAAAATATTTTACTTCCAGTGGCATTCTAAAGCAATATTTCTTTACTCCGTAGAGAGAGTGAACAAAATAAAATGAAAGTCATGAAAACCAAATGCAGAATAAATATTCACACTTCACTCAAATATCCATAAATGGAAATGCATTTATAAAAAGAATATTAATTCAGTCATTATAGCTATTTTAGTGAATGTCTATAATCAGAAATAATGTCAACAGAACATTACCATGAACACTAAATACATTTTCGATCATTTCCCGTTCAGACTTACGTAAACAATATCCGACCTTTACAATGGATTTGTATGCATTTAGATTATTGATTGTGAAAATAAACCTTTTTTTATAAGGCTTGTTTTGAAACGTTCAAGTGAAAAATAGACATAAGAATTTAATGTATTTAAAACGTATGTGGCATTTTATATATATCAACTAAGGAATTGTTTGACAGTTTTCTTTGATACTGTTAATCATATTCAGATTTTCAATGAATGTTTATTGCGATAGTTGCATTATTTTGCTTGACAACATTACAGATGTCATTTTATATATATTTCTAAAATTAGTTTCGTGACAATTAGTCTTAAAGTCTTTATAGGAGTTGTTTTCATTATTTTTATATCTCCTTCTGAAAATTGTGTGGCAAAATATTAAATAAAGGACATAAAGGATGACTATATTTGAGTACAGACTATTTATTTAAAACTAAAACTGGCTCGTTTGACATAATTCCTTACCCTTAGCCAAATTCATAATAAAAACAAATAAACATATAACAACGTTTAAATGCAAATAAATAACGCAATATTTGCTTAATGAACCGTCACGGCAGACAAAACAATCCATCTTAAGCAGTCTTTTCTTTTCAACCTATATTTTCCAACTTTATCTATTTGTATCTATTGAAATATTAACACACTACACGAATTTGAAAGGTGTAAGTTGCACAGACAAATAAAAATAGTATAGAATTTCAAAATTTCTCTAGGATAAATCCGATATTGGGTTGAAGTTATCTTTGGCTGCAACTTTTTAGTTTCAAGAGAGTAACGATATGACTAATGTATTTAACCGACGATTGCTGTAAATGTCAGACTGCCTTGTCGCACGACGTAAGAAAGCGTGCAGTACATACAAATATCGTTTATAATGAATATTTAATCAGTTAGTAAAGTTTCCAATATTGTAAGAAAGATTTTTAACCAAGAGAGTGTTGACATTTTTTCTTTTATTTACTTGCTTAAACACTTTTAGTTAGCGATATTAAAACTTAGAAGTCCCCCTTTCAGAGATAATAAATCACAGTTATCTGCTATTAAGCATATGTTATTAACATCAATTAATGTAAAAACAAAACAACAATAAATATTTTACATTTTTTATTACTCAAGTACAATAATGGTCAGTCTTATACATAAAATACAGGTTTTTTATGATACTTCAATTGCATTGCTAAACATTTTCTCAATTAACTCTAAGAATTAATACAAAAAGTATAAACAATGTTTGTGTCGAAAATCTATTTTGATAATTGAACCAGTTCGATTGATAAATTATGCGCTGCCCGTCATTTCACAAAACAAGCTTGAAAGTAATCAGCAACGTTATGTGAAACGGTTATGTTCAATGAAAGAGTTTAGTTATTTGCAAAATGAGTCTATTGTAAAGAAGGAACAGGCACTTAAAGTTCCCTTTCCTGGCATCTTCGTAACAAATATAAAAGGAATAAATCATAATCTTTCCTTTAAAAATATAGCTTCATATAATTCCAATTTGTTACACAGACTTCTCATGTGAGATGAACAGAGACTTAACCTTCTATCTCCTCAACAACTGGGTATGTTTTTATAAAACTTATAACAGATGTCAGTTTGTTTTGCAGTTCTATTTTATGACAATCAATCGTTACTATCTCTAATTAATGTAGACAATTGAAATGTATTTTTGCTATCAATTAAAAGGCGTCCGTGGGTAAATAGTTGTTATCTTTTACTTCAAATAACTTACCCGAAATGTTGTGGGTTTGAATCCTGCATTATCGAATTCTTCATGCCAGTAAAATATAAAGAAAGCATATGGAACGTTGAAAAATGAAAAAACTAAAACCAACTAGATATAGCTTCGATATGTTCCCCCCATTTTTCATTTAATGTAGTATGGTAAACTCAGTGAAAATCAACATTTTGAAAACAAAAGCTTAATAATAACAATTCAAAAAACTCTTATCACTTATAATATAATTTTTAACATTTCATATACAAGTTACACATTTCAACATCTAGTAGGTTACGGCATGTGCTCATCAAGTTTTAATAAAAAACAGTAGCTTTGCTATTTTAATGAAAATTGATTGAGTAGTAAATCAAACGTTTTGACAAGTCTATTAATACAATTCCATCTGGTGGCGGAACAAAAGAATACATCAATTTTCCTGGCACAAAGTAAAATGACTTCGACAGCTTGAATTGACTGTTTATACATTGTAAGAAATCTTAACATTTCCTTAAATCTAAAATTTGAAAAGGGAATAAAAAACCGAGGGAATCGAAATAAAGAAAATAAAGTTTACATTTTATCTCTATTGAATCCTGTACACGTATTTGTTGCGGGTCTGATTCAATTTTTTTTTAATATTTTAAGTATTAATGTAACTAGAAATTTTAATTTTCATATTTGTTTGTTTTATGTTTGAACAGATAATTGCTGCAATTGTACAGGATCAAATTGTTTGCGTTTCTAAAAACATTTTTACCAGCTTGTTTTGTAAGACAATACAAGTACGCTCTATTCAACAAAATACCCTTGCTTCGTGTGTCCTACCCCCAGTAATCGCCACTCTCCTCTTTCCACGTATGTTTTTGTTACATAAATGTACACAGTAATAATTAAAGTCTGTTTGCTCTTTTTGTTTTGACATATTTCAATGTTTACTTGCATACAGTATAAAAAGTATGAAACACCTACAGGTCACCCTTCTTCCTTTTGAGTTAGTTGCCCTTAGTGTGTTTATTGTGAGGGCTTTATTTTTGTTCATAAAGGTAGATCAATCAGAACTTTCGAAGAAACAAAACTTGTATTTGTCAAATTATTCAATTAACTTTAGCATATGTAAACTGTTAGAGAGGGTCATAAATGATTCATAGTAATATGTTGCAAATACTCAACTGAAACTTTTCCTGTTGAAAACGACGGACAATATTTTGATCTGATGAGTGCCTATACAAAATACTATTTTTACGCCTCGAGAAGAGATAATAAAGTCATTTGTAACATAAAATACAAATGTTTACCAATTCAAACCAAAATCTAGAAATAATTGCCCATAATCAAAAGCAAATTGCATCCATGAATATTATAATAATTTTGTAGCGATTTAAATGCAGACCTATAATTAGCATTGTCAATACAGTTGTTTGTACTAATTAGGTAAAATTATGCAACTTACTATAAGAGTTATTTTGGAAACGTTTCTTTCGAATATCAGAAAATGATTCAATTTTTGAACCTTCAATAACGTGCATGCCAAACTTACCTCATCATATTGAACATCTTACTTGTTATGTTGATATTTGATTACATATATGTTTACGATTTTTAAAGTCAGTCGAATACTGTATTCGTTGATAAGTTTTGTTTTTAATTACATTTATTTGGCATTTAATACATTTGTAAATATTAATGTTATTTTGTATGATTAGTATGCGTTGATATTGACATTGTAAAAATGAATGCTTGTAGGGACTGTAGGAAAAAAATGAATTTGAACATCAACAGTTTCCATTAGCTTATGTAGGGCTTTAAAATAAAACTTTGATATGTTGAGATATAGGATATGTTAGGATATCTAAGGATATGCTGTCTGCTTTTAAATTTGTCTTTTGACGTCATATTTGTGATATGCAGTATTCATAACCTCCGATCCCCTTTCAAAATTCCATTTCATTTATTTCAGCCCATTGTTTTCTCGTTTTTTGGCAAAAACCTTCTTTAACTTGGGGACCATAAGCCGCTTTTCATGGAATTGCACGAAAGTGTGACATTGAAGGTTCCATTATAACCGCCGAATGAACACATCTGCGGATGTTTCTAAATTTAAAATTTCACCATTTCCATGATTAAATGTTAAATTCTACTTAGGCCGGTGAGAGGGGGCGTGGACGTAACTTGGATATTCCATTACCGTCCATGAATATGCTCAATCAAACCGAGCCTGCAACATTTTCAATTTTGTCTTGTTGGGCTTTCTTATGGATTCTTTATTTCTCTTTTTTGAAATTTACTAAATCATGTTACTAATTTAGTAATATAACTAAACAACATTTCTTTAAAGGAATTGAATCTTGAATGTTGTTTAAACAAGTATTTCACTTCATTCAAAAACAAATCTATTGTGACGCCCTAGCAATGATAACGTATTTACTAACACTTACTCCCGGCCTTTTTATTAGGTTGTATTAATAATTTCATGTTAAACGTTAAATTCTGATTCAACCGGTGCTGTGGGAGGGCGTGGAGAGAAATTTGCAACTTCTAGTCTCCTGCTTAAACAAACTCAATCAAACTGAGGCTGCGGTATTTAATATTTCGTAAATGTAGGACGTTTTATGGATTTATTTTGTTTTTAAATAATATTTAAACTACTTTGGTGTGTTCTTGTTTTTTCTATTACTCATTGTTAACATTTTTGTCGTGTGTATCTCATTTTTATATAATTTTGTTGTTTACATGATGATTGTTATGAGCATGACGCCAAGCCAAACGGAGACCACAGAAAAGAAACACACCTAGTAAGCATGTTATGGTAAAGAACTATTCAAGCGTATGTCCCATTGTGCTATGGCCACTATTAATCTTAAACATTGAATTCACAGGTTTAGGTCTTATTAAGCGAACATTTCGACCCACATATCATAGAAACATAAATATATGTTGTCAAATTCTAAATGTAACTAATAAACAACATAAACAACACCTAGTTACACCCACACTATAATGCCCCTCATTATATTTCACATGCACAGATATTAAGATTGAAGCCCGACTGCATAACAAAATATTACTTATTAGCCTATGAAAATTAATCAAACAGGGAAAATATATTAGTATAGTCATTGTTGTTTTCTTCTCGATTAAATAAACGTAACGTATCAGACAACGTTCTTTAATTTTCTATATTTTCTCCATAAATACTTTGTGATATTATTTGTTATTTTAAATTCATTGTTGTTTCGTTTAAATGAATAAAGAAGGCAGGTATCGAAACATACATTTGCTCTGTATATACATCACATCAGGCTGTGGGTTACCAAGCTTTCTGAAGATTTGACAAAATCGATATACCTGAGCGTGCTTTTATCAATAATGACCAATCTGTACTATTTTAGACAACAGATGTGATAAGGTGAAAAGTAATTAAGCGATTTTGAAAACTGATATACATCGATCTCAGTGACAGACACAAAACAGAAACGTTCGTTGTTTCTATGTTACTTTTCGCAAGCTGCCTGGCAACGATTCATTGTTAATATGTTACACGAAGAATAGGCTTTAAATGTTTTAAGTAAAGATATAATCAACCTCCCTAGTATAACAATGAGTTTTCAAATGACTTCATCTTAAAGCATTCAAATAAATTAAACTCATGTTAAATAAGAACAATGGTAGAAGATACATCTTCATCATTTTCATGTATAAATGTAGAAGATTTTTTCGTCGTTGCTACTTCCTTTGTTTGTCGGTAACATGTGTTTCAAGTTTAAATCAAAGCGTTAAGATGAGCTAGGGCGATAACAATAAGGATATTTGTCAGTGTGTGGCACAAGTTTCCATAATGTTCTTGCAAATGTCTCAAATTCGATTACCTTACAAAATGAGTTTCATATCTGTTTCATTTTAAGAAGATTGTTTCCAGCTCAAAGCTTTTCAGATTATATAACTCTCTTACTCTTAATATTAACAGTTTTATCTTTTTAATTTCTTGTAGACTTTCTATTAAGTAAATTATAACGATTGTATCGGTTACAAAAGCTCTTTGCAATGAATTTTAATCAAGACTAACGTTTAAAAGTTCTCGTTGTAATATTACTTAACACAAGATATATATTCAAGCCTTTTTATAAGATTATCTACCATTCTTCTCGTGCTTTGTGTCCAGTTGTTGAGGAGGAGATTTTTTTCTTCACAATCGTTTTGCCTTTGTTTGCTGTGAAATATATTTTTGTCGTGAATTTTTTGAAACCTAGATCCATCAATTTGTTTCAAGATATATATTTTGTTTAACCCTAGGAAAGTTAATAGTTGTTGAAGTTAAAATAATAGAGATTGCATGCATTCTTACTGTGTGATCCTTACATAGGAATTGGTTAATGTTATCCTCTTGAAGAAGCGGCCGAGAGATAAAAGAATCAAGCAATAGTTAGGTCACGACCATTGTTCGTCATATAACACAAGTACTGGTGGTGCTAGGAACCGAATATAGAATTTGATTAAAAGAAAACTGAAATGATTATGCCTCATCTAGGAATTGGTTCTTTTTTTCCAGTTCATAAAAACTCAGCCAGATATTTTATTTTGTGGACTTTCTCTACGGAGTACTGAAATAATGCGTCGAAATGCCACTAAAATCAAAATGATTTCCATCTGATTCCAGAATAATTCAAGCTTTCCATTTGATCAAGAAGGAATATATATATTTGGAACGTATTGATTTTAGAGTTTATGGAAACATCTTTTTACTATCCACCATTGTTCGTATTTCACATGTTTTAAATTCAATAACAAGAATTGAGATAAAGCTTTCAGGTATGTCATCGTTGAAATAAAAGAGCCATTAGTTGCTCGTCTTTTATCTTTTTAGCCCGTCTTTTCTGTCACGGATGGACCCCAAATTGTTGTCGGGCAGCTTGCAAAAGGTTAAATAGATTGCTTTTTTGCTTTTTAAAATTTTCAAAATCTTAGTTTTGTGATACAGCAGATTTTATTGTCATTTCAAACATGTTAAAAATAAAAATAATGTCAAAACAATCGAAACTAAGGTCACAAAAATTTATTTTATCCAACCAATGCAGGTCTCTATTTAAGTTTAAATAATACAAAAACATTTTTTAAAAAGCAAATATTAATATCATCATCATCGAGGACATTAAGAGTCATGTCAGATGGGTTTAATATATTTGATCCAAGTTAAAAAGGGACTTGATTCGTTGAATTTGATAGCTCGAAAACTCACATTTTTGTACCGCCGGATGTCCGTTAATTACATATTTATGTACAATTCTAATATACATTAGGGAATTGAAGTATGTGCACAAAAGTAATGTTGTACAGTATTATTCTTTTCATGGTATTTTAGTCAAATTGATCTCTTAGAAAGGTGGTCCCGTTTAGACCCTATTCTATTGGTAAAAATCTTATGCCAACGTCATTCGAGTCCCTATTCTTTTGACAGTTGTTAGTAATAATTCATTAAACGCAATGATTATAATTTAAGGATATTTACGCTAAAGTAAAAATACCCATATAAGTATATTTATATTTGTCATCGTCCCGTCCCGATGTTATCTGTAATCGTTTGTTTTAAAAAGATAATCGCGACTTTTCCATTGTATTACGAGTCTCCTTTTCTAATGTACATTTGTCACAAATTCATATCAATGTTTATAAAAGAACCATGATTTTTACCTGCTTTTCTGCAGTCTGAACAATTTTTTAAAACTCTAACACGATTCGCTTTCCGTTTTGATGTTATTGTAGATTTTTAATATAAAAGATTAATCAAAGTCTGCGTGATGTTGCAATTTGAAACAATATGTGACAGAATTTTTTAAAATTTGAAATGAGTAAAGATTCTTTTGTCATTTGAGTCAATATCTATTATGTGACTGTTTATTAATTTTGCTTTCTAAGTTATTCAAATGAATATTTAGATTGTAACAGATTGGTAATGAATGTGTGTTTTTAAAGATCCTGTATGTTTTGCGATTCATATTGTTACTGTGTGTATGCCACACTTATATATAATATAATTATGCAATTGAAACAATTTTCAAACATCGAAGAATATGTAAAATATGTACTGCAAATATGTGTACACATTATAATACTTATTTAATCAATGAATAACATGCATTCATTTCTTACTGGAAAAATTTCTAATTACCTCCCTTTATTTACATGAAATGTTAAATTGGGTGATATCTTTATAAATAATGCTTATTGGAACTTACAATATTGACAAATCTTAATTTGAGCATCATATTTAAGTAATAAAACCATGAAAAAGGTAACCACAAACTGTCAAATATTTCGTTTTCTGCCTGCCACCTTAACATAAACCAGTTGCAAAGCTAGTTCAGAGTACAGAGTCCTTCCAACTAGAATGTTGTTCCCATTTACATTTGTTTTATTTCACATTCTAGGTTCAATGGCGATTAGAAACAAAGCAGAATATTTAAAGAAATCATTATTTTACATCATTGGAAATAATGCATGATTGGTTTGATTAAGCATCCTTATTTACAGCTTTAGTTAATGCATTATACCATCCTTGCCTCTTGTACCGTTTGCACAGAGCGAAAACAATATGACATTTCCACAGATAT
Source organism: Ruditapes philippinarum (assembly GCF_026571515.1). NCBI lineage: Eukaryota > Metazoa > Mollusca > Bivalvia > Venerida > Veneridae > Ruditapes > Ruditapes philippinarum. The sequence goes on from NW_026859911.1 coordinate 88,470, forward strand.
TTCATGTGGTGATGATCATTGAATCTTATTGTGACATTTCCTTGTCATTTCATTTCATTAATAACGGAGTACTTTTCTCAAGTGGAAAAATGCCTTTGTTGATAACAATGAATACAATTGCATAATACCATTAAAAGGCTCATTATGCCTCAGAAAAACTTTTTGTTTTCAATTTTCCAAACATTTGTCCTTTTTGATATATTGCTACAATTTTCAGAAACATACTCGTTAAATGTCACTCATGCTCATGCTGAGCCGACTCCCTTGCAAAACTCAAACGTTGACGTATGTGTGCCTCATAGGTCAATCAATTAAGCATGTAACTTAACAGTAATTTTTCAGCGGCTTTATCTTGATTTCACCGTTTTCATGACCCCGGTGCTCTTAGGCAGCCGAGGTAGCTTAAATATGTTAATCAACACGAAACTGCAATATTTTTAAATCTACTATTCTATCGTGCAAGGGCTGAAGGTTTGTTTTATTTTCATATTTATTTTTATTTATTGTATATCTATTTTTTTACTTAAGTTGACATGAAACGTTTTACTAAGAACATGAATTGCAAAATAGTCATTAACTTTAAAATAAAAAGCAGAACGAATTGTAAATATTGTTATTGTTAACTTAATTCCAAACAGTTATCATTCTCTACTCGTGTTCTGTTTTCAAAGTAAATTTATGTTAAAAAAAAACTTCCTTTGATAAATTTTATAACAAATTTTATCAACACTTTGTTTTGATCGAAAGAGTTTTATGTCAGAAGATAAAGTGATAAATATAAATATTTCTAGACTTTACAAGAAATATTGTTGCAAAGGTTCTCATCTGAGATTTTATCAAACATACAAAATGATACTGTTATGAAGATTTTTTATTGATCTATAAAAAGATTAAATGGGTACAACCCTGACAGCTTGATTACTTTGTATCCAGTGAATGTGCAGAAATATATGTATGTAATTAATGCATGAATTACATTTCCAAATAAAATTATTTCATTGGTTCGTTTCCCATGCATTTATGAGAGGTATAAGTTTAGTTCAGTTGTTAGCACTCAGACTCTATTTCATTTTCATTACAATTCGAAATGAATGTTGGGCAATTAATATGCATATAAAAGAGCTCTTGTTTCAAAGTAATTGTAAAATCTTAGCAAAATAACATACTTTTTTAACATATGCTGCCTTTAAAGGGAGGGATAAGAAATGAATATATTTTCTTAATTTGTTTTCTCTGCCCGCATACCCAAAAAAGTTTGGTCGTGTGGGGGTTGCGTTCATTGAACGCTGCCTTTCCTTGTTGATCTTGCTTATCATACTTTGTTTTATAGCGTTAAGCTTTAAAAATTGCATAACATTTTGTCAGACTGCCTTTTGCATTACAAGCAATATTCTGGATAAGAAAGAAAGATTGAATAAGGCAATAATGCTATTTTGTCATATTAAAAAACGTATCATTGACATAATTAAGATGAAGTTATTCCGGTTAACACAATATGTTAAGACATTACTGTAACATTACATTTCCTCAATAAGTTACAGCACCAATTTTTGTAATCCAGTAATTTCCTGACATGGATGTTTCGCATATGTAAAAACCTCCCTCGAGTACTATAAAGCATTATTTAATTTTGGCCCAGTGGTAATGTGTGCCGCAGGTGACTGTGAGGTCGATTCTCATGTATCACGCTTGTGATATCATTCATCAAGAATTTGCTTTTACATCTTAGAATGAGAAGTCAAAAGAGTCTGTTTCATAGTCAATTGTACATAAAACAGTTGGTACAAGATCGATGATAAAAATTACAACTTAGGACATTCAAATTACATAAACTACTCAACTATACATTTTTAAGTCACTCAAATTTTCTTTAATTGACATGTGTATGGATTTTGCTTTTACAGACGTTGTTGCCAATCATTGTTGATGCTTTAATTGAAGTGTTTGATATTTGAACGAAATTAGGTACACGCATGTGTTCCTTTTTTTTCTTAATCTCAAAGCAGAAAGCTTTATGTTTATGTAAATGATTCGTGGGGCGTACGTGGCCAAGTGGTTAAGGTGGTTGACTTCAAACTTCGTTTCCCTCACCGCTGTGGGTACGAAACCCGACAGGGATTTTGCATTATTTCATGTGAAGAAGCTTTCTAGTTAGCTTACGAAACGTTGCAGGTTCAACTAAGGTGCCCGTGTTTTGACATTGTTCTTATTCATTTGAAATGAGAATGAAGATAATGAAATTATTTGGATTCAAATCTAAAGATTTGAACAATTTGTCAAAGCTTCAAAACTACAACATCCAACTTAGTAAAAGGCAAAAGACTTGAGCTTTTGTTCATGTTAGTACATTTCGCAAGCTGCCTTATAAATTTCATCGTCAATCCTACACATGTAACACGTTTTAAAGATTTGTATGCTAAGAAATTGAACTCCCTTTGTTTCCGCGAAGATTATCTAAAAGCTGTATCTTAAATGTCTTAATTAAATTGAACACATGTTAAATACGAACAATGGTTGAGAGTCGAAGATGTTTTTATAAACTCTGGTATCACTGCGTTGAAGATGTATATCCTAGAGGGTCCTTTATGTTTAAATTGAAATATGGAAATATTTCTAAGATGAGACGATTTTGATTTTAGTGTCATTTTAACACTTTATTTTAGTGCCTCAATTCCACGAAACGTACCAAAAGGCAATAGTAAAATATAATATACTTATTTCGAATTATCAATTAGTTACCACGAAACGCATTTACAAATAGAAACATTGTACAGTTATTGAAATGATGATCGATCATTAGCAATGTGTTATCATCAGAATACCACTATAAACACCATTTGTTTTGCTTAATCTGAACTTTGCATGACAGTTTTTATTGTTTGCATTTAGATATTTTTAAATGAGTTTCCATGGCATGATTATGGAGTCAGCCCATATGCAACTGCAGAATATTGTCTGATTCGAATACTTCACAATTTTGAAAGTGCAAGCCTTAATTTGGGTTTTAAATAGGTTGTATAAAGGATTTGATGTTCAAAGACATTTTCATCAGGTTGTTTGTGTAAGACAGAACATTTACATACAAAATTACAGAATATCATTATATCGTGTATCCTGCAAGAAAGTATCAGACTTTACTCAATGTAAAATTCAAGTCTTTATTATATTTATAAATTGTTATTTCTTTCTGTGTACAGTACTGGAAGTCGTCATTTTATTTATCATATTTTGACTTCAATAGTCGTTGCCCTGTCCTTTTTATGTTTGGGGTCCGCCTGGGCTCCTTGTCATTGGTTCTTGTTGCTGGGTCATGGGGGGGTTGCGTTCATTGAACGCCGCCTTTCCTTGTTGATCTTGTTTTTCATATTCAATGCTTCTTATTTCATTCTCAGTATTACACTGCTATGTTTCAGTGGTAAAAACAATTCAACTTAAAACGATAATGAGCGAAATTAATTAAATTTTATCATTTACATTTGCTTATGAAAATAAAAACTGTAATTAAGATATAGCAAGAGAAATACTGTAAAAGCTCTGAAATACAAAATGTTTAAAATGAAACAGAACATCAATGTGTTACACTGTCAAAATGATTTGAGTAGAACAATATTACAAAGTATTTCATATTAATCGAGGATTTTGCTTTACAACAGTCCTTCCGATATATCGACAACCAATATATGTGTAATCTATTGGTTGAATCACTTTTTTAGTTTTTAAAACAAAATAGAAAGAATATAGTAACTTAACTAACGTTGATATTTTCTTAAAATTCGTGAGGAAAAAGAATCATTAACATCGAAAATTGTATTTAATCTAAAAAATAAGTAGCGATATTCAACATTTCTCACGTAGGACTTTTGGCACTGCTTCTTTTTAGTTTTTCGCATGCTTCACTTTGACTTTCGTGAAAATCTAATTGCAGTACCAAATACCATTAGCAAGGTTCTCATAAAAAGAATGTTTATGAAAAAGACGTTATTGTTTCTGACATCTAGTCAAACTGAACACTTTATTAGATTTCTGCCTACGCGTCAGACTTGTAATTTAATGATCGCTAGCCACATGAATTCAAACCTCGTCAACGGCGAGTAGTTTCTTCATTGAGTAAGTTACTTTACACTCATTGCTCTGAACTGGTTTGTTCCAGCAACGAATTAAAAATGCCTATAAGTTTATAGCTTTATACACGGTCGAACAATCTAAGTCTGAAAGTAAAATAATAAAGTATATGATAATCATTACCAAATACTTATAACAACCGTTGCTTATTATAGACCCGTATATGAAATAATCATTGTAATAAATAAATGCAAGATAGAAAACAATACGTATAAGAAGATTCAAATCTTAATTGTGTATATTCATGTAATGGTATGAGTCAAATTTGATTATACAGGAGATAAATATATTCTGTTACATAGTACGTACACGTACTGTCTTACAAAACCAAGCTGATGAAAATGTCTATGAAAACTAGAAAAAAAACAACATTATCCTGTAAAAAAACTATAGCTGTTATCAGCTCAACAACAAAAAGTTTTTTAAAGCCACCTTGAAGTCTCAAGTAACGCTATATTCTCAGACTTTCAAATTATTTGAACATACTTTGTTCTGCTGCACGTGAGCTGACTCTATAAATATGACATGGAACTCATGTTTTATAATAAAATTATGGTGTTTGAAGTTTTATTAAGGGCATTTATCTGAATACTTTACAATACGACTCAAAATTAATATTATATAAGGTTCAATTTAGCGATAAAATAATAAAAAGTATTTTGCTTTAGTACTTTGTTTTAGAATTTTTTAGGTTCTTTATTCCAATTTTAAGAAAATGGTGAAAATTCCTATTGTTTTGCCAACATGTGAGCAGCTGTCGAAGTCATTTTACTTTGTGTCAAAGAAATCGATATTTTATTTTGTCTCGCTGACAGTATGAATTCTAAAGTTCTTTTGATCAAACATCTGCCGAACTAACCCGGTCAATATCCTTTAAAATAACGAAGCTACTTTTTTTCTCATTTCAATAGCACGTGCTATAATTAACATGATCTTTGCACGTGTAACCTGTATATGAAATTTTAAGAAACTATATAATCACGCTTAGTTAGAAATCAGAAAGTAAATAAAACAGTTAACAACATGTTTGTTCTTGGTTCAAATCTTAATTTGTGAAACAAAACTTTCATATTTTCCATTTATTTCTTACATGTAATAATTTCTTATATGTTTTAATTATTATTATGCAATATTTCAACTAATAAATTGAAATGACAATAAGAGTTATATCTTAACATTCAAAACTGATACAATTATAAAACATCAATTTAAACCTTATACAAATGTTAGTTTCCCAAACGGTTATTACTGGTGATAAAAGCTTATATTTACTTGACGTTGAGTGTTTGGTATTTTGCATAATAAAATTACACTACTTTAAACAAGAATGAAACAATTGCCAAAGCAATATATAGATTTTTTCTAGATTTGTTCTTCTTTTACGATTTTTTAAGTTAGACCTTTAGTCACACTGACACTTTTATTGCGAATTTCCAGGTTTACTGATGGTGGAAGACGTCAAGGACCACCCTCCCTCCCGTTATTTCAAGCACTATTAATACCTTATTTGTATGAACGAATGCCAAAATTTCTTAAGCGATTTGAATCCAAAGCAATACTGGCAAGCGTTTTGAAGTCAACGACCAGAACCACTAAGCCACGGATACCCCTCATTATGAAGCAAATATTCAGTTCAAAATGTAAATGAATACATGAGGGACAAAAAGGATAATTTATGTACCAGAGGACTATGTAAGTGTCATCGGTATCGAGCTAACAAAGTGGTTGAGAATTTCAATGTTGAACTCTCTTTTCACCTAACGTGGCATGTCTGTTTAGCACGGGTCGTTCAAGATGTTATTTATAGTTCAATAGGCCATCTTATTTAATAAGTCAAGATGACGTTAGGTTTATTTGTATAAAATTAATATAGGTTCTTTTATGGGTTAAACCCAAAATGACATAAAAAACTATTTTTAGAACAAATCACGTGTTGATTGTTTGTTCCACTTTTATTGTTTTTCTTGTATAATATAGGTTTAAATAAACTCTAAATAATTACAAAAAATTTAAACTGAAAATTTTGATAGTCTGTTATCTTAGTTGCGCCAAGCACGATAGGCTTAATAACTCATATATGCAACATCCTGAAATAGCACCAAAGAAAACAGATCGAAGGAAACGTAATCAAGGAGCCTTTCGCCCGGCTGTGATTATAATTGAATTCATTTTACTTCCCAAATTACTCTAAAGATTTTATTTCAAATTTGAACAAATGTGAAAAGCAACATTTTGTAAGTAGATGTAACCCTTTTATAAACGTTGATAACAATATGTTTCACATCGTCAATATTTCTTCATCTTTCATAGAGAAATCTCTTTGTCACGTTATCAAATGGAAACCTAAGTAGCATATTTGAGATAAAAAATATCACTTAACACTTTTAAAAAGTAAATTAAGAAAAAATACTATAGGTACTTGATCTATGAGTATCCTTTTGGGGTCTTCTTTTCTTGAAAGTAAACCTTTCCATCTGTAATGTCACATTAAGAAGCTCAAAATCAAGCCTATTGGAACTTTATAATATTTCATATTAAATCTACTTACTTTTTAGTTTCAGTCATAACTGTAAAACAATTATATTTAAAATGTGTTCTGCGTGCTTTCGATATATTAATATACGAAATATGTCTTCAAAAAGAATCAAACGGAATGAACTTTGCCACATATTTTCAGCAAAATTTGCACTATGACAGGGAATGAATTAACACGCTCATGAAATAAACAAGGTAAAGTCTGTCATATATTTCTGTTTTTTGCCCTTGAAAATTACCAAGCTGTTGTGGAGATGTATTTTTAAGAACAAAATAAAGAATGAAAGAAAGAAATGAAACAAAACAACACGAACATATTAATTTTAATCTTCATTAATCGTTTTAAGCTGATTTGGACATCCATTATATCCAGTACAGAAATAACGAGCAGAACTATAAAATCATTTAGAGCTTTTATTAATATAAGCCCGGTGTCAATTTTAAATCCTGGATCGGAACCTATTTGGTTATAGTTTCGTGTAACTTGTGATTACTTTTAATGTTTCTCACTCAAAAGTTGAGCAAGGTTTAATAAATGTTAAGTTTAAGTTATTTTTCAGCAACTAATATGCTTTTAGTTTAAGGAATGTTAAAGGGGGACTTTTAAAATTAAATAGCTCGTTATTTCTTATTTGTGCCCTAAGCACAATTTTGTTCTAAAACCCTTTTCACTTTTATAAGTTAAACGAAATCTGCGGAATCTGCGATAATTAGTGATTTGTTTCCTTTGTTGAGTCTTATTTAAAAAGTTTTCAAACATTTAACTTTTGTTTGAATGTTCGTGTCTTGCCCAACTTATTGAAGCTTTTTCCTCAATAGAATCAATGTCTAGAAAATTTCAATCGAGAACACAGCATGTTACATTCAAAAACTACCGACATGAACAATCGCACAATGCTCATGGGGTAAAAGGTTAATTAAAAAAATAAAAAAGGTCACAAAACAACAATTTTTCACCAAAATCAAGTGTAAGGGCACATGGAAAAACTAGTTTTTGGGTAATTCCAAGGTTTATCGTAATTTTTTGTTAACCTTTTTCCTTATATAAGCCTGTTTCGACGGCTTTTTGTCCCCACCCTTTTTGAGGCCTTATACAGTGAAAAAATGCTCTGATTTTCATTTGAGAAATGTTGTTAAAGAAGTGACCACTTTTTCGGCGCGGCCCCTTATCAAAATGGTACATCAGGGGGTTGTCAGATGGTGGATGTGCAAAATAGTGACTTTTTGTAATTTTGAGACGTCCCCGTTGCCATGGTAACAGAATATTTACGATTGAGCATTATGTTACAGAGGCAATGGTCCAGTCATTATTTGTGCCAAGTTTCATCAGTATTAAATCATTTTTCATAGTTTCATAGCAGTTTGAACTTTTAACAGGAGGTTTGTCAATAAAAATGCGTATTTTTCACAATATGCTCTTGGCGTAAAAGGCTAAGCAGTTTTCAACATTTAACATTAACTTGTAAAATTTGGATTTTTTTTTTGGTTATTTTGCAGATGAGTTCATATAGCGGTGATCATGTAACTTTCAATGCAGTATTCCCGGAAATTGGCATATGGGGTCTAAATAATAAAATGCGACTGCCTTAAACGAGAAAACAAGTACTAAATCGGTACTAAATAAAAAATATTTTTTAAGGGGGATCAGAGATTATGAAGCCTGCATATCACAGACAGGCTGCCAAAAGACATTTTCTTTTAAAAACAGGTCACATAAAAACATGCCACATATTATAAGGGTTATTAAATTATTCAAGTGAAATACTGAAACAATCCAACAGGAAATTTAACAGAATAGAAAGCTGATGTCAACAAATAGATTTATAAATTAAGATCCGGAGAGACAGGTGTCCCATTTTTATACAGAGAGGGACGTTATTTTCTTCCTATTTTCTTTGAATTTTTAAATAGTTAACTTGTAAAAGCAACAAATTGTAAAACATAATTACTTATCTCCATGCAATGCATATTTGCCACGTCATGACAAAACCAACATAATGGGCTTGCGACCAGCATGGATCCAGACCAGCCTGCGCATCCGCGCAGTCTGATCAGGATCCATGCAGTTCGCTATCAGTTCCTCTACTTGTAATAGAGTTGGTTAGCGAACAGCATGGACCTGATCAGACTGCACGGATGCGCAGGCTGGTCTGGATCCATGCTGGTCGCAAACACACTATGTTGGTTTTGTCATGACGCGGCTCATATGTATTCTGGATTCTGTTTAGGTCTGGATGAAAACAGGGCGGACTGTACTAATATATTGAATACTTGTATTTGTTTATTATATAAACCCGAAAAGTCGTTATATAAAGAACAAAAGTCGTGAACTAAATAGTGTTCCTTATAGCGTACTTTGATCTCAAACGTGAACATTTTAATATTTAAACAATGTATCAAACAATCTCAAGAAATTGTTTGTAGATTCCGAGGTTAATACTGAACATGATCTGTTTTACTGGAATATTTATGCTTCAAATTCGCATTAGACATGTACAGATATTCAAATAGACGACAAAAAGGGATAATATTACCCATCAAACTCATCAACATGAAACGAGTCTGGAAAGTATAGGAGTACAGTCAGTGTTGTAACAACTTAATGAACGAATAAACTTTGCCAAACAGTTTATTTATTTCTTCTACATAAACACGATGTGCAAATAATATTTGTTTTAACATATTTATTTGTGTTTACTTACACTCATACGGAAGACAGGTATCGAAACATGTATTTGATTTTCGTTTGAGAAATAAGACAGTGTTACACAAAAAAATGTGAATTGTTTATAATGTTTAAATTCGTTAAATCATGCTTTCAATGATGATGGTCCATCTGTTCCATATAACAACGAGTTTGAACGATTGAATAAAGTAATTAGGCGATCTTCAAAAGTAATAAACATCGATCTTTCTTTGTAACACGATGACTTATCTGATGACTTAATCTCAAGCTGTTCAATTAAATTGAGCACATGTTGAATAAGAACAATGGTAGAGAGGTTCTTAATGTTTTATTAACTTTGATAACAGTATGTTGCAGATTCTCTTCATGAAAAAAAATGAAAGCTATAAACCGATGAAAAATATCTTGATTTTAGTGTCTTTTTTCATCAAAATACTTTATTCATACTTTTCGTATATGTATTTTCATGCCTCAAAAAGGGAATTCACAAAACAAACATGAAAGTCATGAGCCAAATGAAATATACCAATTTCAAACATAAAGTGAAAAAATGTCCATAAGTGAAAGCAAAATGCATATGCGAAAAGAATAGCATTGAAGATATTTAAATGTAGGTATATGATTAGCAATGTATTTTCACCAGAACACCACTATTGACGCCAAATACTTTTAAGATATTTAGATTCAAACTATCATGATCAAATGCTAGTTTCATTGGCGTAAATCCTACCTTTTCATTACAGTTGATTGTATAAATAATGTTATTATGCAACTTACTATAAGGATCATTTTCAATACGCGTTACACCCTTTAATTATTAAAATTTTATTTCTTTAATAACCTTCTTAAAATTTATAAGATGACAACATTAAACTGTTCTTTGTTTAAGAAATTTGTTATGCATTTCGTGTCAAATGTCAGATAAAAGTTAAATATTCGAACCTTCAAATGACAATATAAGTACATGCCTTAGTTTTTTAGCCAAATTGATCATCTTACTTTGATTTTTGTCTATCGAAGTCAGTCAAACACTGTTAAGTTTGTAAGTTGTGAATTACCATTTCTAATGTCAGATAAAAACAAATCGTTACCCTTTCCATTAGGCTGAACAGAATCGCTTCATATTTGTTAACGTATCTTTAATCTTGAATTTTATGAATTGAACATATGTCAAAGAAAGTCAATGGTAGGAGACTTTTAATATTATATACACTTTGATTACATGATTCATGTTGCCCAAGAGGTTTTGAAATTGAATTAAAGTAACAAAACGAAATGTAAAGCATTGCCTGCCATCTATCTTTTATTTGTTTGATTCTTTTAGCATTCCAATGGAATATTTTCATGCCTCTTTTTAATAAAAGGGCGGCCAGCAGGCCAAAGAATAAAAATAATAATAATAATAATCGAAATAATCTGTGTTTGAGAATCCAGATGTCATTCATCAAGAAGACATTAGGTCCAAGATCATATTGTTTTTGAACATTTTGTTTGTATTTTTAAATAAACTTTTATATAACCTCAATTAAAGCATTGAAGAAAATTAAGTTTACTATGTGTGTAGCTTATTCGACCTAAAATGTTTTATGTAAATATTAAGGAGCTTAAAGCACGAAATATCAATTGATGTTATAACTACTTTTTCATTATGTATAATGCAGATGTAGCTTTCAATAGATATAAATAATCTGTGAAAATGTCAAAAATAGCGTAAGGGAAAATAATATAGACACAAGGAAATGAACTGCCATCAAAACGTTCTTACATTGTCATGTTCCAAGTTGCGACACCTTTATTTCATAAAGTCAAAGATAAACACCATATGATGTCCGGATAAAGTTCACTTTCTTCACTGTTTGGATAACACTATTAATAAATGACAAAAAATTCATTTATAACACCATTAGCTGTTAATTGTAATCTGTTTTCGTTGACATTATTGCTTCTCAGAACAAGAGGTGTTGGTAACCTTCAGATGTTAAAAGTACATTCTATTTGTTTCAAAAAATACTTTAGCTATATCTGGTTGAAACAATTACATGTATACATTATAGTAACTGATGTACGCATGAAATAAAAACAGAAACACAAAAATATAAACAAACAACATCCCCCGAACATCCGAAATAAATAGAATTAAAATGCACTGTTTTTAAAGATAATCAAAACCCTATGTTGACATATTTTTAACGCTTCAAAACACTATTATAGGTTTATCTGGATGAAAATATGTGTGTTGATTAATAATTGTCTCAGTTATGTTACTGTATTGTTCCATTTCATTTCTTACGGAAATGATATGGAACAATTACATTAATTTACAACTTCAATGCAAATACAAGGTTATGTATAACTACATATCGAATACTAACTGAATATATTTATGCTGAAATATGTATAAGAAAACAAAACAAAAAACAACAAAACATTGTGATTTAAGCTAACAAGATGTTTAAATTGAATTCTTACAGATGCCATATATAGAAAATAATATAACATGTATATTGCATATAACAATATTATTTCATTGTAAAGTGTAAGTTCACAACTACTCTAATTGTTATAAAAAGCCACAGTACGACATCTTCGTAAGGGGTTAGAACTTGCTCAGCAGTCTCGAGTGTTTTATTGTTCGGCTGTTAGCAGGCAATCAGGCGGAATGAGCTTTTTCAAAATGATTCAAGAAGGCCGTCTGTGGGCGATTTGGCTTCCTTTTAAATAAACAAGGAAGAACTGCATTTAAAAGTTTTTTTTATTTGTAGTTTTTATCCTTCATTCTAACAAGCATCCTTAGGTAACAAACACGTTATTACTACTTCACGCAGTTAACAGACAATTGGGTCACATTTTGCACTTCTCTCCACAAGCATCACGTAACTAATTCTAAGGCTATCTTTTTATCAGTACAGTTTTTACTGTTAAATATTGTTTTATAATAATAATATAAAATATCGCTAAAATAAACAATAAGGAACATACTTAAGAACTGAAAGTCGTTTCGTCAGCATACATGATGATTGTCAAAGGAGTGGATGTAATTTATGCCTTAAGACCTGCCTCAAGTACTATAAAACATAATTTGATTTGGCTCAGTGGTAACGTGTTTTCAGTATGCCATTTAACAGGTAACAGTGAGCTCGATTTCAATTTTTAACGGTTGTTATATTACTTATCAAGAATTCGCTTAACCTCTAAATACAGAAACAAAAGAAAGTAACAAATTGTTTCATAGTGAAATGAATATCATAGAACAGTTGGTATTCGATCGATGATCACATTGACAATGGATGACGTTAATATTATATAAAACTTATCAAATATAAAAGTCACTTACAGCTTCTTTATGATTAAACTGTATCAGATGTTGCAAGGCTTTACTTGAAATGTTTTATATTTCAAAGAAAGTAGTACAAGTATATTGTTTCTAAATCTTAAAGCCCAAAGCTCAGTTTTCCAAGAAGCTGCATGTTTATGTTAAGGATAACGTTTTAAGCATGTCTGATATGTAATACTGAAAGCTCTTTGTGTATAATTTTGATAAACTTACATTTTGATAATACATTTAGGAAGTAACACAATTTCAAAAATTAGAGATTACTGTATGTGTATTTAAACTCGCGGAAGCAAACTTTTGCGTAAAGGTCCTTTTTGGGGGTTTATACAATTATTCGCGCTATTTTGAATTCGCCGAGGTGACTGCCGAAAATCATAAATTCGCGTAGACCACTTAGGTTTGAAAAAAGGAAAATTACTGTAATCGTCGTGGGAGTTCACAAATATTTTCAATATCAGGTGTCAAACAATACTCTAGTGTGCAGAAAAAAGACATTGCCTAGCGGACAGATTATAGCAAACAAAAGAATGCATGTTAACATCCATAATTTTTCACCGTTTGCGTCATTAACGTCGTGACATCTGATCAGATCATGTTTCGGTTTTTCTGAACAAATAATTAAAAAAACACAAACATTAACGATTTTGAATGGTGAATAACTTGGAAAACAAACACAATTAATCAGTACAAATTTTAATAAAAAGTGTGAAAGCATATTACACACTGAAATACATTGTTCTATAGAAGCGCGAAAATATGACTATTAAGAAATTATAGGTGTAGAAATATTCGCGCGAAACATGAATTCGCGGGTCGAAGGTCACCGCCAAGAGATCGCGATAATTTGAAGCCCGCGAATATTTCTACACATACAGTATTCAATTCTAAGCCGTATTAAGTCAACATGATCACAAATACGGCTTGATTGTTCAATTAACAAGGCTCCTTTAAACGCATTTCAATGAACTATCTATTTATTGTAATGGTTTTCATTTAATAGTTAATACTTTAAATCTAGCGTTTATTTTGGAACAAAAGTTCGTCTTCGATGATTATTTTTTTATAATATTTGGATAAATTGAAATGTCAATTAGGCAAAGTAGTGCTTATTCTTTAATGAAGACACAAAATGAGTACGAATTACTACATGCAAAAACATATACAACTCAGAGCTTTTTAAAAAGAGTGAATTTCCAGTGCTAGCAGTAATGAGTCAGATAAAGTCTGGTATGGTTACTTGTGATGTCTGCCTAGTAAGATTGTCGTATACGGTAGGTATTTTCTCACTGCATCCCATTGATTTACCCCCTCCCCTTTTAAACCCTTACAGCCCTTATCCCTTTAACTCCAATATGGGCCCTATTTAGTTCATATAATGTCACATATAACATGTCCCTGTCCTTTCGCCGCCTTTGTGTCCACTTCAGGTTTTTGTTTGGAACCTTCTAGGTGCCCTTCTTGGATGTTGGGGGCTGCGTCCTGTAAACGTTGCCTTTATCTAATTAATCTTTATTCTTGTTTTCTTGGTATCAATTTTCATCAAATATGCCCAACTTATCTGGCAGACCCTTTTCAGATTTTCTTATGGCGATAAACATTTGACTTAAAAGTTCCAAAATATATCTTTTGATGTCGGGAAAACTGATTCTGATATTCAAGTATTTATTGATGAAATTTCATATAAATTGGTACGGAACTCTTCAGAATATTGTTGTTAAAGCTTATTCCAATTGCAATAAAATTTCATCTTAAACACACAACAAAAACAAGGAGGAATAAAAGGGTTAATCACTACACCGTATGTGTCACTGGATATAATGACCATAACCTTCCCAAGTGACTTGGACATTATCGCTTTTGTAGGGGAAGGCGAGGAAGGATGCTTCCAGACAGAACTCTGAGGTTTAATTTCCGGTTCAAAAAAGTGAATCGACGTTTCATCACATGTGATCACTCGATTATGTTACAGACACTGGTCTACATGCAGGACTGTCGTCTTCAGTTGCCCCTCTACCGTCTCTAAAACCGCTTCATCCATTTTTAAATGGCACTTTTTGACAGAGCAGACTCTCCTTAATTTTTCTTGCAAATTTTCATGAATATCGGAAAAAAGACTTTTCGAGTTTTGTGTAACCTTTAAACGATGCAGTGTTCGTTGACGCTATGAGACGCCATTTTCGAACGGACTCCCGTAACGTGACGTTATTTATGGTAAATGAAATCATGTGACGTAATCATTACAAACATGTGAAGTAATCACTTAAAGTGCGACACCCTGAAAATAGATACGGAAACAATTAAGGCCCAATTTAGCTAAATATCAGGTACAGGACCATTTATTTGTTGAAGTCGTGTTAGAATCGAAATAATATATCCCAATCGGTGATTTTATCGCTTGATAAAAAGGATAAATACTCATTAAACTCTGACCGAAAACACAAATTAAACAATAAATTGTCTTCCTTTAAATAAAATGTAAGCATATCCTAAATAATATTTACCACCATTTCAGCATATTGTCTGATGTCTTCCAGACGAATCATTTAAATAAGATGTTTCGATTTGAATATATCATAGAACTGAAGTTTGAAGGCATGAAACTCACTTGCGGATTAATTACACGAATAAGTCATTACACAGTCACTAATAATCCGGAAGAATAGGATAAAATACTGTTCGCCACTCAAAAATATAAGAGTATCAATAGAGAGGAACGGAACGTTGAGGGATGAATATTGTTGATGAAAGAATGACTAGTCAAACTCTTCATTGAAAGAAAAATAGCAAGATAAAGAAAAACAATACGTACAAGAAGCCTTAAATCTTTACAATGTTACAATGTTGAGGAAGGTTTGATAATGACTTGCAGGATACAGGAGATAAAATATTTTGTAAAATAGAGCTAACATGTACTGTCCTACAAAAACAAGTTGATGAAAAAATCCCAGAAAAAATATGATTTTGTTAAAACATGTAGTAATTAGTAGCTCAACAACAAAATTAAATAGCAAATTTCTTTAAAAATTTCAGGTAACATCAACACTCATACTTTAAATGTAGTTGAAATATTATGCTGTTGTTCTGCAGTTGCACGTGAGCTGACTCTATGTACATGTCATGAAATTGTAAAATTCATTTGTAATTGAAATTTCTTTTCAGGGACATTTTTCTGAATATTTTGACATAAGTCTCCAAACAATTATGTTTATATGTTTAAATTAAGAGATACAAATGATAAACATGGAATGTCTTATTTCGATTACATTTTAAAGTTCTTTACTCCCATTTCAATCTTTGAATATTAAGAAAATGATAGGATTTCTTTAAATGTATATGAATTTTCATGTGATCAAGTCCAGCTGTTGAAGTCATATCACTTTGTGGCAAAGAAATCTATATTTTCTTTTGTGTCGTTGACAGTATGGATTCTAAGATTCTTTTGATAAAACATCAGCTTGGCAGCCCCGGTCAATATCAAGTAAAGAAGCAAAACCACTGCTTCTTCTCATTTAACTAGCACGTGGCGTTATATAATTGATATTTCCCTGTGTAACATGTATTTGCAATCTTGAGAAAATATTAAAGTTGGGTATCATAGTAACTTACAAATAAGAAAGTAATTTAAACAATATAACTTATGCTTGCTCTTGGTTCAAATCCTTATTATAATGTGAAATAAAAGTTTCATAGTTTCCATCTATTGCTAATACCTCGTTTATAAATTTTGCAATAATTCAACAAATCAATAGAAATGTAATTAAAAGTAATATTTTAGATACAGTCGCAAGAAACACATTATTAGTTATTAGGAAATATCAAAATAATTTACAATTTGGTTTGTTTGTTTTAGTTCTTTTTTAGTTAATTATATTTGGCGTTTATTTACACCGACGCTTTTATGGCAAATTTTCAGCTTAACAAGTGGAGGAAAACATTAGGTACCCTTCCAGCTCAAGTTGGAACCTGAGTTAGATTACCGAAGTTCAGAACACTTAATTGGTACCTTATGAACATGAAAGAACCACTTAGCCCCCCCCCCCCCACACACACACACTAAATAGCAAAGATACAGTTCTATGACTACATGATGAAAATGGGAATTAGGTAAATAAAAAGTTGAACTCTCTTTTCACCTTACGTTGCATGTTTCTTCAACACAGTTGAATGATTAAAGCTATATTTCTATAATACTACTTATATACAATGCCTTATGAATTATTTTTAAAGGTCTAGCCGGTGTTTTATGGGGCACGTCTTTTCTCAAAGTTATTTTACTTCAATAGGCGATGATGTTTACAAAAATGGGTATCTTGTATAGAGCAATATGCAATCCGGATTAGGTAGTCGATTTCTTCAAAGAATACTGTTGTAAATGTGGTGGGAATAAACAAATGTCTCAAAAGTGTATTATTGTACTTTGAAGAAAAACCTCAATTAGTCACAACATTATTTGAATCAGTGTTAACGTTTTATTGTAATCTAGATCATCTTCTGCAAGCTAAATCCGTTGTCAATTGTTTGCACAGGAATGCATAAGGAAGAGTAGACTTTTAAGTTTGGGTAAGTATTGCTGCTATCTTTCAACGATCTTTTCAACTTCGTTTATTTACTAAGCATAAGGTTAAAATATAAAGGAGGAAACCAAACTTTGAGACAGCAAAAACTTAGTTAAGGAGCAAATATGTCACACCGTGATAGAAAGACTGTTGCGAGATGTTTCACTTGGGGACCATATTCCGCTTTTTATGGAAACGCACTAACGTGCCTTATTTTATTTTATAATAACAGCTGTTAAAACACATCTGCGGATGTTTCAAAATTCCAAATTGTACCATTACATGCTACTGCTTAAGTCGGTGCTACTTTGTGTGGACTGAAACTTGCATTTTAATTTACCGCACATGGACAGGCTCAATAAAACTGAGCCCGCAACAACATTTTTGTCGTTTAGTGCGTTTTTAAAATATCCTTTATGTCTCTCTTTTTATCGCCACAACAGCGTTGTTTGTGGCGTGCGAACGCCGTAAAAATCGTCGGTTACATTTTATATATTTGATCTTTGAAAACCGTTTGACGCACATTATTGATTTGTTTGTGGCATTTGTAGTTTTTGATCCTATTCTACTTCTTTTACATAGTTGGATGGTTCCAGTATTTTATGATTTTATATGAAAAACATATTGGAGACATGAACAATTTTGTTTTAATCATTACCATTGGTACCTTCGTGTCCTATCTTGATTTAAATTTGAAAAAAAAACTCAAACAATGGTAGAAGCTTGTAAATATGTTTTTTGTTCCATATGTTGGAACATCAGAAAAGTGGTTTGTTGTTCAATTTGTAAGCCAGAAATGTTCTGAAATAAAAATTACAATCAATTTGAATCTCCATGATGGTAACTACGAGGGGTGTCCCAAAATTACGTGGACTTTTGCTATAACTTTTTTATTTTTCAATGCATTCTTTAGCAAATCTGTATACAATACCTTTAACATATCCATAATGAATATGTCCATTATTTTTAAATTTCTAACATTGCTTCTCTATATTTTACGTCGCTATAGTAACGCAGTATGCGCAGGGCGGGGCAGTCCAATATTTTCTATTAATAAGTTGTCTTTACTTTCGTATATCTTGCGTATTTATACGTAAAAAATGGCGCGACATCGTAAGCATATGCAGTGACGTCATATGAACGTTCGTTTGAAATTTTGACGTCATAGCTGTTTCCGTTATTGTTTACCAGCAGACAACTGACAACCATTGCTCTTGGATATTTAACAAGAAATGACGTCCACGGATTACGCGGAACATCGAACTATCATCAAGTTTTGTGTTAATCTTGGGAAAACGCCAACACAGACGCAGGAAATGTTCGAGACTGCAAAAGTGAGACCTCCTGTTTGTCGATCACTCGTTTTCAAGTGGCATAAGCGTTTTCGAGACGGCCGGGAGGACTTTGAAGATGACAAGGGTAGTGGGAGAAAGTCAACGTTGACTGCGGCGTCAATTAAGGAAGTCAAGGACGTCATAGATCGGGACAGGCGTTACACGTGTATTATTATTATTATTATTATAATTATTATTATTATTATCATTATTATTATTATTATTTGCGGATTAAGTACATGTACAATATCGCTTACTTAGTTGATAAATTGTCTATTTGTCAGGTGTTACGGCGAGATCTTGTGCGTTCCTTGCGTCGGAAGCGACCGAACCTTCCATTGGATCAGGTGTTGCTGCACCAGGATAACGCGCCAAGCCATAACGCAGCATTCACCAGGCTGGAGATCAGTCTTCTGGATTTTCAGATTCTGGAGCACGCACCCTACTCGCCGGATATGGCGCCGATGGACTTCCGGGTATTTCCAACTGTGAAGTCGGCACTTTAAGGACGGAAGTTCGATTCCTTCCAGGAACTCTCGTTCGCAACGCAGAAAGTGGTGGCTGATTTCGACCAGGAGTGGTACAGGGCGGTGTACGACCAGTTGATATATCGACACCATAGGTGTATTGAGTTAGGCGGCGACTATGTTGAGAAAAACTGACATTCGACGTCACGCATTTATTAACAACTAGCGATGCCACCGGAATGACGTGGACTGCCCCGCACCCGCTACACCTTGTCCCATTACCCTGCCCACATACACTGATCCAGTTGCCGGACAACTTTGACATTTTTTGTACTAATGCAATAAAGTTGCATTTTGTTCATGTTAATTTTGTTTGTTTTTATTTTCAGTAGTTTTTGAGTTACAGCAAAAGTCCACGTAATTCTGGGACACCCCTCGTAGTCTTGAAGACTACATGCGAAATTCAGTTTTGATATAGTTGAATACAAATGGATTGTGATAATATTCTACAAAAGATAAACGAACACCAACAGCCAAACAGTACAACAAATCAAAAGTTCTTTGAGAAAGCCCTAGTCTCGAAAAATGAGAATACCACAGCCTCAGTTTGATGAAGCCAGCTTTTGGATGTAATTGATAATTACAAACTACCGTCCAGTCCATAACACATTATATATACAAACATCTTAAACTGTCCCGTGCGTTAATATAAAATACATTTTTATGAATAATATTTTTTTTCAAACTTTTATCAATTCAAATTCAAAAGTATGTCCTCAGTATGATCCGAAGGATAACGTTTCAATTCTGTATATGTTCCTATCGGACTGTTGCTGACAAGATATCTTATAAATTGTCATTGTCAACTTATGTCATTGTGTTACAAGTGGGTGCCTGTCTATCCTAATCCAGTAAAACAAGTGTTCTGATGACAGCATTTGTGTATTCATTCTTTTTCTAAGTTTCTAAGTTATCTTAAGTTTAGTCAGTACTATCTGCAGGCAGGATGTCCACACATTGATCCATGCACACGTGTAAGGTTTCGATAGAATTCGTCTGTCTAAGAGAAAATATAATCAATTTGTGTTATATATAACACAACATTGATTCCACAGCAATTAGTTCAATCCTTTCACGTTTCACATATAAATGAATTTAACCAAACATAGAATTAAAAAAATGCATGCATACTTGGCATTCCGATTAGTCTATCAGCTCATGTAAGAAGAAAGACAAAGTGCAATGTATTTTATAGTATCTTAACGGAAGTCCAAAAAACGAATATCCTGTATTATTCGTAAGATGAATCAACATTCTAGGCTTCGGAATGTAGAAGTTATAACAACTATAATAATATATGTACTAAGAAGGACTACCAACAATACTTTTTATAACTTTTACTATGATTGTTATTAAATATCCATTCCTTATTTAAAAAACACTTGATATTATTTTTCATTTTCATATACTTTCACATAATACTTGTTTTATTTGAAACGAGACCTATTATCTTGATCAACAGAAAACATTGCGTACCGTGTCAATATTGCATTAAATGCGTTTTCCTTTTTTTAAAAACGTGTCGTTTGCCTTTAAATTGGAAGCCACTTGCTGTAATTTTCATTGAATTGAAAGTCGTTAAACATGAACTTTGTATGATCTAACTATCGTGTTCAAATTGTTTCGTAAATAAGCAAAAATATAATAGCTATTTTTTTTGTCTGAATAGTTTTAGAGGAAATAGTTGTACATTACTCATATCAAAAAGGTAAACAATGATTGTTAAAAGGGTCGCTGCCATTAGCTAATTATATTTTATTCAGTTGTTTAGAAAGTGTCGTTCATTACACTGGCTACAATGATAATATATTTCAAGTTACAATTAAAGCTGGAGACCGGATACATTTCAGTTCTGCTCGAAGAAGCCAATGATATATATTTTGAAATTGATTAATAGTGTAAGATGCAACGACAAAAATGACTCAAACGACTAACGTGGATATAGTTTTAACGATAGCATAAGGTCTAAACGTTATAAGATAACAATTTGATCCAAGTATGTATGTACCATAAAACCCTACACAAATTCAAAGAATTATACTGTAAAGCATCTTTATTGTACACACAATTTATCCCTTAAGAAAATATTGGGATGCACATATGCATGTAGTTAAAAGACATCCAGTGGCATTAGACTTAGACTTGTTGAGCATATCAGAATTAAACGAATCAAGAAAATATATAAGTACAGTCCCTTTTGTTTTTGTTTGGCTCTAATATATTCAAGACATCCGATATGGCTATTTATGTCTTCGATATGATATTAATATTTGTTCTTTTAAACTTTATTTTTTTTAATTTCAACAGAAAACTAGTCTCGACACATGCATTGGTGAAATTAGTTGTTAGACCATAATTTCAAATGTTTTGATAGAACTTCTATTTCTTTATCATGTTTTAAACATCAATAAAAATCTGTCGCATTAGGAAATTAAGGCTCGGCAATGTTCAAAAGTAATTACAGGATCTTCAAAACTGATATCCATCTTACTCAGTGTGAGACAAAATACCAAATTTGCTGAACTTCTTAATTACTTTTCGCCAGCTGCCTCACACCGATTCGTCGTAAATCAGATACATAAAAGACATGTTTTAAAGATTTTATACCAAGTAATTGATCGCTCTTTGTTTCCACGATGACTTATCTGAAGGCTTTATCTCAAATTTTGTAATTAAATTGAGCACAGGTTGAATGAGAACAATGGTGGAGAGTCACAGATGATTTGTTAAACTGAGCTTTTAATATGTTTCAAATGTATATTCTTGATTTAATTGAAAGCTTGAATCCTTTCTATAAAGAGAAAGAAAACATTTTACATTCAATGGCATTCTGAAGCAATATTTCATTACTCCGTAGAGAGAGTGAACAAAATAAAATGCAAGTCATCTAAATGAAGAGCAAAAAAATACACAATTCTCTCAAATATCCATAAACGGAATCGAAATGCATTCAAAAGAGAATATTTCCTCAGTTATTTTACCTGTTGTAGTGAATGTCTAAAATTTGAAATACTGTCAATAGAACATTCCGATGAACACCAAATACTTTTTCTGTTTGTCATATCCACGTTTCCAATGAATGTTTATTCAGTCGTTTGCGATAGTTACATAACCATGCTTGACAACATTACAAATGTCAAGTAATATATTCCTTAATTAGTTTCATCACAATTAGCCTAAAAGTATTTAGAGGAATTTGTTTTCTTCATTAATTTAATATATCCTTCTGAAAATTGTCATGCTCATCAGACAGGAACTTGTTAAGGTATTTTGGATAAAGTCAGGCTCATATGAATATCTATCTATCGGATGAGGACATGATTTATTCTAAGGATTATCTCCCTAACATTTAACAAACATTTTTTTTCATCAAATGTCTTAAATAGTTTTTTCCTGATAATCGTTCCTGTTGTGTTGCACTAAATATTTCTTTTGCAGCGAAGGAAATGTAATTTTCCCCAAAATAACAATGTTTATTTCTCCGTGGCATCCGTGTGTTGGTGGTTGTAAACGTTGACTTTAAACAACTTACCCGCATTGTAGTGGGTTCGAATCCCGCATCATCGAATTCTTTCATGCACGTAAAATATAAAGAACGCATATGGGACATTGAAAAAAAAAAAACTAAAGCAAACTAGATGTAGCTTCGATATGTTCCCCCCATAATATAATTCTAAACATTTCATATACAAGTTACACATGCCAACAATAAGTAGGTTACGGCAGGTGCTCATCAAAGATAAATGAACAAAAACAATATCTTTGCTATTTTAATGAATATTGATTGAGAAGTAAATAATATGTTTTGACATTTTTTATAGAATTCCATCTGGCGGTGGAACAAAAGAAAACATCAATTCCCTTGACACAAAGTAGAATGACTTCGACAACTATAATTGACTGTTGGCAATACATTGAAATCTTATTTTCTTTTTAAATCCAACTATTGAAATGGGAATAAAGATCCTATAAAGAAGTAATCGAAATAAGAAATTTCATGTTTATCTCTATTTAACACTATATCTCTATTTAACACTATATACATATGTATTACAACTAACGTGCACTGCAGACATATACTGATTCAAATATCATAAATGTTTGATATATAAATGTTGCTTAATATTTCGAATTTTCTTTTTTTGCTTTGTGTTGTGTTTGACAGATAATTGCTGCATTTGTACGGGATTTTGAGTTTTTAAAAACACTTTCATTAGCTTGTTTTGTAAGACAATACATGTTCTATTCAACAAAATACACTTGCTTTGTGTATACTACCAGTAATTATCACACTCCTCTCTCCTCACACTTGTTACATAAATATACAGAATAATAATTGTCTGCTTTTTCTTTTTGCTTTGACATCTTTCATATTTTATTTATATACAACATGGAACACATTCAGGTCACCATTCTTCCTTTCGAGTTAGTTGCCCCTATGTGTGTTTGTTGTGAGGGTTTATTTTTCTTCTTAAAGGTAGATCACTCAAAACCTTCCAAGAAACACCACTTTTTATTTGTAATACAATGATTACACATGTACTACTAGTGGCTATATTTTATATGCCTTTGGTTATGCCATATAAAGACATCTGCAAATATTTCAGTTCAGAAATTGACCATTTAATGCTAATTATCCCATTAATGCATGAGCATTTCGTAAAAGATTGCTGTTTTCATTGAAATGTTTCCCATTACAAGTTCCAATTGCTATAAAACTATACAAACTGCTTTAAAAAATCAAAATTGGCACAAATGTTGACAGGAAGCGTTATTGTAGTAGGGTCCATTTTGCTATTGCTTTTGTCGGCTTTGTCTCTTATACTTTTACTGCTATTAAGTAAGTTCAATACTGTTTAAATTTACTTGACCTCAAAATTTCATGTATTTGCTGGAACTGACCGCTGGATGGTCTGACTCTAGGAAGGCGAGTTTACAATTCATCACTACTTCTTTTCTAAATTATTCAATAAAAGAAAGAGAAATCAATGTTCATTCAAATGTAAATTAATCCAATATTTATTGGTTTAGTTTTTTAAAAGTATAAAGTATTATGTTACGGTTATTTATGCATGTCTAAATCAATTTTGGTTGATATCTATTTGGCCTCAAAACCTCTGCATTTTGCAACGGCAGACGGGTGGACGAATTAACTGGGGGAAGGTCTGACAATGTAACATCAAAACAAATAAATAAATAATCATAATATGATAATTTCTAAAATAATAATAAATAATAAAATAAAAGAATAAATAATGGTCTACCATTTTGAAGTTGGTGGTAATTTCTATTTCCTATAAAATAACACATGTATACTTAATTAAATTTGATCTCTTTAAAGACATAGATAAATACATTTCGTGTCGATTAATAAATGACCACAATAGAAAATAATAGAAAATAATGCATAATTTATTATGGTTAAAAAAACTGAAACATTTTTTTTGGTCTAAGGTACACGATGTTATGGGATAACTTCTTGTGGTGTTAAGAAACACACTCACTTAACTTAAATTAAGTGAGAATTCTTGGTTAAAATCCAAGAAAGAATCCCTATGAATATTGCAACATATTACTAAAATAAGTACTGAGATATTTTAATCTTGTATTTTATAGCAAAAGTTGACATATAGAACACCAATCTTTATAATAAATATAAGAAGTATCCAAGACATACGTTCTATGACTGAAACTAAAATATTTTAACAAAATATTCATTTCAGTTTAATGTGTCACCTTAGACATGTTTTATTCCAATAATAATAATAATTGCACTCTTGCCTTCCAAATTTTCAATGTCAACGTTCTTGACAAAGACATAAAAATATTACCGTTCACGAAAATTGAAATAAATTTAATTACCTTATTATAGAACAAACATGAAAGTTATTGTTGATATAAAAGCGATTGATAGATCAACAACAACCAAACAAATAAAAAGGGCATTTTTGGTGCCGTCCGGGTTTGGTGGTTATCCGGTCGTGGTTGTCTACAATCAGTATACTTTCAACATTTTTTTTTGCCGTGGGAGAACTCTTTTATGATTGTCTTTGTAAAACCAGCACAGTTAATTCGCACCCGGATATGCTCAGCAATCTCAGTGGAAATGTCTTTTTAGGAGTTTTAGCTTAATTTATCATGTTAAGCACACCGGCACAATTTTTGGAAAGGCTTCAAATGCTACTGAATTAAGCATTTTCCCAGCTGTTTAGGGGAGATATCATTTATAACTTCTTTCCCATTTCAACCCCGATGACAATTTCGGTCAGCAGAGCAGCAGACTGGAACTTATTTGGCCGTTTTGCTATTCTGAGGTTGATTAATTTTGTATTTGTATCTAAAGAGCACTTAACTTAAAATATGTCATTTACTGGCTCTGATGGTTAGAAGACTTCCTCGGTTCTATTTTAAGGAAGACTACCAAAGGAACACGTTTCTTAGTTGTTCTAAAGAGGACCACACAAGGATCATTACTATAGAACACACTTACAAATTACCCAACTAATTTAGAGCAGGTAGCTTTGAAATTTCTTTATTTTAATTATTTTGTTCACCAAAGTTGATTTTCACTTCATCTTCGCAAGGACCCTTTGACGGAATGAAGCTCCAAATGGCGTAAAATACAAGAACCTGAAGCCTTTTATGTTTATTTGGTGTTTATAGACATAAAGGTTGAAAAAAATGACTTAATTAAAAAAAAAAAACATAACTTTAAGTTAAAAACAACTGTTCATTTTAATTGTAAGAGAGATCTATTACTGAAAAGCATTGAGCTGGAAATAATCATTAACTTTGCAAAATAAAACAGATGTGAAACTCGTCTTTTGAATGAAATCGAATTTTTTAAGAACATTAAGAAACTTGTGCCACACTGTGACAAATATCACCATTGTTATCGCCCTACCTCATCTTTAGGCATTGTTTTAAACTTGACAAATGGAAAGCATGTTACAGAAAAACAAAGGTAGTAAAAAATCATTAATGGGTTTAAGAATTTGTATCAATATGTTGCCGTCAACATCAGAATATATTGTCTAAAATGAAAGTCCGAAGAGTTTTGGAAATGAACATCGCATAGCAATACAAAACGCCACGTAATCATATGCAAACGAAATTCTCTTGTAGAATACCATGATTAAGACTCTTAAGGAATAAACAGTTTATTTCGTATTTTATTTTATAAATGCACATACTAGTTTTGCATCACTTTTACACATGAAAAAATATGAACTTGAATAAAATATCTAAGGAAAAAAAACAACAACAAACCGTTGTGACCAGACGAGAACCTTTAACTCTTTTTTTTTAATTTTTAATCTCTTGTGGACCTTCTAATCGGTAGATTTTTACCATTTATCGGTTACCCAAACCTTTGGTAAGCAAAATGTGAATCAGTTCTATTGGTAATATTAATCTGCACAGCTCAGATCATCTACCAGTCTTCCCGTCCTATATGTCAAGTAAGTGAGGAGGAGATTTTTTTTTCGCAATCCTTCCACCATTTTTGCTTTGAAATGCTTTTTGTTTATCAGAATCGATCAATGAAACATCCTTAAATTTGTTTCAAGATATATATTGTTTGACCCCCCCCCCCCCAAAAAAAAAAAAAAATGAAAAAAAAATGCTTGAAGTTAAAATTAAGGGAATGAATTTGCTTCTGTTTCTGTTTATTTTGAAGCTGTGATCCTTAAATTGGAATTGGTTAATTCCGAGCAATAAAAGGTATTCATATAACGCAAGTACTGCTGGCACTAGGAACCGGATATGGGTTTTGATAAAAAAAAAACCTTAAATGATATTTGCTCATCGTTTTAATATTTATAAACGACCCCTTTAATCTACATAAACATTTGTCTTATGTGTCATAGTAAAAAGGTTCGATCCTGGTCTGAATCATTTAAATATTTGCCTTTTTGATGTTCTAAATGTGTTGCGTTTTTTTCTATTTTGTTCATGACATTGATGAAGTACTTTGTTGTGCTTAGTTTTTCTTTCAGTACTAAAATTCTTACCATGCTTATTTAACCTAAGTTATGTTGTATCTATTACCGCAGGAAATGTACTCGAGCAAAAAATAATTAAAACAATAAATAAATGGAAAATTACAAATCCAACGAGCGGAGGAGTTGGTTCCTCTTTCCAGTTCATAACAACACAGCCTGATTTTTATTTTGTTGACATTCTCTATACAGTATTGAAATAATGCGTCGAAATGCTACTAAAATCAACAAGTTTCCATCTTATTCCAGAAGCAGTTCAAGATTTCAATTGAATCAAGAAGGAAGATATCGATTTGAAACGTTTTGATATCAGAGTGTTTGTACACATCTTTTGCTATCCACCATTGTTCCCATTTCACATGTGTTCAATTTAATTACAAGATTTGAGATTAAGTTTTCAGATAAGTCATCTTGAAACAAAGGGCCATGAAATACTTTGTATAACAATCTTTAAAAACTGTCTTTTATGTAACGGATGGACCACAAATTGTTATCAAGCAGCTTGCGAAACGTTTTATAGATTGCTCATTTGCTTTGTAATGTTTTCAAATCTTTAGTTTATGATGCGACAGATTTTATTTTCATTTAAATCATTGTAAAACGTAGAAATTATGTTAAACATTAGAAATTATGGTCACAAAAACGTATTTCAGTCAACCAATACAGGTCTCTGTTGAAATGAATGAAATAAAAAAAATACATAAACTTTAAATTGTTTGTTATATTGGGTTTTAAATCATACTGACACAGTATAGGTCATATGGCGACGTTCCAGCTTTACTGGTGGAGGTTGACCTCAGGTGCATTATTTCAGGCATGAACTGGCACCTGAATAGAACCACCGACGTTCCATAAGCCAGCTGGATAGCACTTTCACATGAAAGAATGCAAAGTCCCTGTCGTGATTCGAACCCACAGTGGTGAGGGGCAAATAATTTGAAGTCAACGATCTTAACCACATGGCCACGGACGCCTCCTATTAACTTTTGAAATAGCAAATGTAAAATCATATCGAGGACATAAAGAACCATATCAGATGTGTGTAATATATTTAATCCAAGTAAAAAAGAGACTTGATTCGTTAAATTTGATAAGCTCGAAAAGTCATTTTTGTACTGCCACATGTCCGTTATCTCTTTGTTTATGTTCACTTCTAATATACATTAGGGGATTAAAGTTTGTTTACAAAAATAATGTTCTACAGTATTTTTCCTTTCATGGTATTTTTGTTAACTTGTTATCTTATAAAGATGGTCCCATTTGGACCCTTTGCTATTGGTTAAAAAACTTATGCCAATGTCGTTCGAGTCCATCTTCTTTTGACAACATTTTTTTTCTTCCCCTACGTATCCCCTCAATCAAAGCTGGATAAAATGTTATTAACTGAATAGCAATTACCCTTTCACATCCATTATCCACCTTTATGTCCAGATATTATTTAAGGGAAATTATTTCTTTACAGCCGCGATACTTATTTTGACAAAAGTACAAACGTTAAATATTATCGCTTCTATACGAAAATATTTGAACACGTTAGTCAGTCCATGTAAAGTTTATTATTAAACATGAAAAAAATCAAATTAAATGCGTCCCTTTCACAACCACTTGGCAGACTTTCTAAATGAATGAGCATGTAATCAAATAATGATTATTTACACAAAATATTAAGTTGAGCAATATAATGGGTCTCGTTTCAAATTAGATAAGTTTTATGTGAATGGGTAATTATCAGAAAATCAGAAAGATGCCAAAGTGTTTGACAAACAATCATAGTATTTATAGAAATGTATTCTGCATTAACATACGGATATTCGTAATTTTTTCTGTAGATTGTGTTTAGGACATGGATTGTATATTTCAATTACCACTATCGTCCAAAAAAAAAGCTTTATCACACCGAAACTGCGGTATTTTTATTTTTGCCGTGTTAGGCTTTCTTTAAAAACTTTGTTTTTCTCTAATTTAGTGTATTTTTGCCTGGTAGTCTTCTTTTTTAATTTTTCTGATCCGTTTAAAGGCAACTTAAGCAGACATAAATTCTGCATAGAGTGTAGTATATAGAAATTGTATACATTCTACAGGACTGGTAGCAAGCATCAATTGGAACTTTCATAGAAATAATTAGTTAACATATGGACACAAGTCCATTTCATCGTTTTTCAAAAAATACTTCAATTATGTTGAGGATTAAAATGCCATGCCTTAGAAATATTATGTTCATGAATATGCAAAGATTCTTGTTTTCTGATTATTGTATACATTTTATCATCATGGTGTACACATATTTTTTAACTTACTATTTTTTCTATGCTCTTCAAACATCAAATGTTCTTTTAGTCAGTCCGTCTTCTCGTCTTCTCTAGCTAATGCATACGATTTTAAGCAAGGTATAGAGTTAGGTATTTTGTTACTTGCTTTTTAATTATCTATTTTTATATGAATTCATTTATTCATTTATCTAGTCAATCATTAATCTATCACTCCACACATATATCTGCGTAAATGCATATGTGTTCTAGGTCAGGATATTGTAGAGAATAAGCGATTTTGTTTCCTGTGATCTGCAATATCGTTGCCCTTCCCTTCTTAAGTAATCCCATCTGTTCTTTTTTATCCAAGCAAAGAAGATATGTACTAATAATCTTAAAAAAAAGTTCAGTTTGCAAGAAATAAAAAAAATCAAGAGGGGTTTTATGCAATCTAATCCAATTCAACAAATAAAAACACAAAATACTAATCAGCAATCGATCTTATATTACGATAGAAAGTTTTGATGAATTATGTATATTTATTCATTTGATAATTTCTATAACATTATCATTGAAACGACATTTTCCCCTATCTATCTTATTAAATACAGACGTTTTTAAAATCATTTACTTACGTGCAATACATTTGAAAATATAGCAGCACCTGGATAATAACAGATATAATGTTTAAGAAAATAATGGACAAGAATTATATCCCTCGATGGACAATCAGAAACGGTAGTTATAGTCAGTTATTTTTAAACATGAGCCCTTTAATAAAATAGTAAAGTAATGACAAGAATTTGATTCATAGTTTACTTTATAATTTCCTGGGTAGTTGTATTTAAATGATGTTTTTCTTTACCATCCAACTTTTCTTCAGGTCACCGTTTTGCTCTCTTTCCTTGCAAATATACACAGGTTTTGAAGCAATATCAGTTGATGTTGGATAAATTCCGAAATAAGAAGAATATACTTCATATCCCTTTAGCACAGAAAAACGCAGCGGATAATCGCTTTATACTCCAAAAGTAAAGAGCTTATATCAATCTGGTTCTGTGTTTGTTTGTTTGTTTGTTTGTTTGTTTATTTCTTTTTTTCAAATCATTATTGTTAAAGAAAATAATTGATTTCATTTCTCAAAATTAGTACGTTGGAATAATGATTTATACAACAACAACAACAACAACAACAACAACAAAACGAAAGATAATTCGTCCTCATGAATATTTAATTTTTATTTTTGTTAAGGAATTTCAATAAAGGTGTCATTAAAATGAAGTTGTCGTACCTATTTATTTCAAATCATTAGGAAAAGAAAAGGAAATAAAACGAGAGTAATATACCCTCCGACTCTATGACCATTTCGATTGTCCGTAAAATTAACTCACAAAAAGGGAAATTGATACATTCGTCATCTAAAGAACAAACTAGGAAATAACTCCGGTCTATTACAAATAGTCGTTTTAGTTCTTAAATAACTTGTTTTTACATCTGTTGAATGGTGTTGTCCATTCTGTATGAAGGCACGAAGTACACCTGTCTTTCAGAGCAAAAGAAATATTGTACATATACAAATAAAATAAAATATTGGCAAAATAGAACAAATGATCAGAACCGTCTATTCCAGAACTAAAGGAATGCAAGAATTGTCAACTTGTTAAAAATAATATTTATTTCTCGGTAGTCATTTGTGATTTTGTATGAACATGAATCTCATAATGTATGAATATGCTCTTAAGAACAGCTTAACATTTTATCCATTTCTTGTAGAAAGTTAAGCATTTGGCGTGGTCATTGTAAGCACACCTAACAATGATCCAGTGTCTCTGATATGCAACAAATATAAACTTTTTGAAATGTGTTCAACATGTAAAAAAAAGATGTAATAGTATAAAACATTTCTTGAAAATCAATACATTTTATTAAATAGTTCCTAAAAGATAATCATATGTATATTTTTGAATGACATATAAATGTTTATATGCCTTTATACAATATTTGTCTGACTTTAAATAATGTTTTTATAGAGATTTACCTAACCAAAATGAGACAGAATTATCCCGTAATAAGTCATATCGATTGCAGATTAGAACCTGGTCTTGATTGCAGTTATTCCGAAAGGTTTTCAACTTCGCTTTGGCAAAAGTAACGACAATGTAATAAATAGGATTGTTTGTGTGCTTCTACGAATGTAAACTGAGTTCGATAATCTATATTATGCTAGTTAACCTTATCATTGATGTGTTTGATTTCATTACGAAAAAATGGAAACAACTCATGTAAATATTTGAAGGATTAAAGAAGTTTTCGTCCCATATATGCTACATGTTTTTTTGGGTTTTTTTTTTTTGTGACTAGGTATTTAAAATGATATATTTTTTTAGTTAAAAAACGTTACAAACTTTCTTTGAAACAGCTTTTCTTAAAAATAGAGATGTAAACGTAGATAACGATTAATCATCATTTCTATCTCGGTTTAAACATATGTGTGTATTTAATGTTATTTTTGATTGATTTCTTTTTATCTTAGATTGACAGGGAAACGATTCTGAGGACAATAATGCTGTGACACATGGTTATTTTACTTGTAGTAAGGTTTTTTACAACCGAAAGGACTGTTTAAAGATTTTCCCAACTGTAACTTGTTTTGAGTTATGACGTGGAAAGAGATTTTAATTATAAATGTTACAGATTTGTCTTCTTCCTTTCAAAATTAAAACAAGTATTAAGGAAGCTGTAAAAGATTAGATGTAATGTTTGCCTGTTGCCAATAAAAAACAATTGACATAAATGACAATGACATCTTTTAAAAAGAAAAGTTACACAAATGATTATCCATTACCCTTCCTTATTTTCGTATAACAAGAGGTCTCCAATGTCCCTTATTCGCTTGAAATTGTTTGCATGAATAACATTTTTTTTTCAAATGAAGGGTCTAAAGTGTGGTTGTCGAGGAGATATAATATATGTTATTAAAGAAACTTTCACGGTTTACCTAAAATTCATTAAAGTAGACAGATAAATGAGAAGTGTTCGACACACCAATCGTCAACAAAAAATGAATACTTCAAATGTAACCGATTTAAAAGTAAGACCTATTGTTGCAGGTCCTAGCAGGAAAACACAAAAACTTAACAACCTTTTAGATATTCTTCTACGACCATTTACGTAGATTCGTAAGAAGTAACATCAAATACAGCAGAGATTTAAAAGAAATACTAACATGTAGTTGGTACAGCATATCATCTTAACAAGTTTTGATGTTAAATCTCTATTTTCAAATATTTCGGATGATTGAAAATCACTGGACTTAATACATACAAAAATTACAAAGAATTTCATCATTTCAGCCGCAGAATTCATCTTGAAAAAATGATACAACTTACTTTAATGAAACGATTCTAGACAATAAAAGACACTGCTATGGGCACACAATTTGCTCCAATTTACGCAACATTTGTACTAGGCTATGTGGTGGATGAACGGCTGTATCCCGAAATTGCAGAAATTTATAATACTCAATTTATATTTAATATTTATATAAATGATGAAATAATGAAAGGAATTATTGAAAAGGCAAATAATGTAACAACCAGACAATCCTAGAAACACTTTTGACCAGAGCGGAATTATCTTCATCGCAGAGAAAGAATAAAAAAATAGATGCAACAGTTTGAAATGCGGCATCGGCAAACACTTGACTGTTGGAAAAACATATGAAATAGATTAAGACAATATGCTAGATTTGAGTTATGAGCTCCTGTGTGTTCATATGATAACGTGGAATTTTGAACCGATTTCAACGTTTCAATGTACAAAGGACTTTCATCCCTCAAATTTAACCCTTAGATGTCTATTTTATCCTAATTAAGTCTAATGTAATTCCTTGTTCTCTCTCTCTCTCTCTCTCTCTCTCTCTCTCTCTCTTTAAATGGTCTGGCTTCCTGTTTCTATTAATTATCTCGCAAAGACTTTTCCTTTTTTGCACAGAAGGTCTCTTTTTTTCTAATTGGGGAATGATTTTAATTATCTTATTATATCGACCAAAAGGTTATCAATTCACTTGAATTAAGGATTGAACTGAACGATTGAAAACGTAATTTTAATGTTACAATTGAAGAACAAATAAATGTCTTACAATTTAATGTTTGTGAAATTGTTATTACTAAAGTACTTTAGCAACTAATCACTTGCACATATTTTTTTAAAGTTTAAATGACATAATTAATCACAATCAGCAAAGCTTATTATTGAAGATTTATAAACTCAAGACAATACATGACCCTCAGAAATTCCAAAAATAATTTTAGATTGACTACAAGAAAAGGTCGGATCATTCGTATTTAGACCTAAACAGTCTCAGAAACCGTTCTTGAAGGCACAAAACTTCATAAAAAATGGCACTAGATCTAAATGTAATTCTCACAACAAGTTTGAAGAGTAGGATTCTGTATTTATCGATAAAAACAACAATAAAACAACATATTCTTGTATTTATTTTGTGTTGTCTTGTTTTCGAAGTTAATCGGAGTGTTAAACTATATTAAAGTAAGTATGACAGATATCATTTTATATTGACAACTGCCCGTTTGTAAGAAAGGGCGATAACAAAGATTAGCGGCGATGTCTACACGCTGTATTTCGGACATATTTATTAAAGACGGTAATACTTGGTTGCTGCTCGCCATAATGCGATAATGGCCCTTGAAATCATAATGTCCTTCGGGCCTGTGGCCCTCAGGTCATTTTGCACATCTTCGAGACATTATCGCATAATGGCGAGCAGCAACCAAGTATTAACCTCTAAATAACCATGCTTGTTAACTGTGATTGTGAGATTGTAACATTTTGAATACATAACACAAATATAGAAAATGAATAAAATGATTTTTGTCATACACTTTTGTGACATGCACTGTCAAAATTTATGGTCTCCGCTCTATAGGACTTCAAAAGAATTGTCGTTGTCTGTGGCGAGAAAAGAAATACATTTATTTAAAGTAAATAATGCAATTTGAGTCTTCATTATTTTCATGAAATATTGTTCAACATAATTGATTTTTCAAGAAAGGTCTTTCTAAATTTATGTAAAGAATAATGCTAGTGAATTTTGTTAAATATGTACGATGAATAAGGGTGATGTGCTTTGAATGTTTGTCTTTTTTGCGTTCGCCTGGCCATTTGTTCCGAAAATGGAACGTTATGAGCATATGCCTAGTGGGTGGATGAATTGTCGTTCAATCGTTATTCTAATGTCTAATCTAGTTAAACCAAAACGATTTATATATTGTTGTATTTTGCCCATACATAAAACGTTTCCTTCAATGCCCCATGGTATATTGTCTTTCTACACAATTTCTGACACACGGACAGATGGGCAGACATACGTTTTATCAAAGCCTCATTCCTTTCTCTATATTTCTTTTATAGCAATTTTATTTATTTGATATACAATTATCTATTCCACACATTTAACCCAACATTAACACTCTGTATTTGAAAAAAAACTAGAAATGTTTAACGATACACTTCATGTTCATTGACGATCATTCTTTTTGTTTGGTAATACAGACAGGGATACAAGTAACGACCAGGTACCCTTTGGGTAAAATTAAAATTAAAGAAAGAAATTGAGGAAAGTAGATATCGACTACGGTAGTTCTTGTTTTATCTCTATTAAAAAAGTCTTGATAAACCTGGAATTCTATTTTATTTAACAAGGGAGATACTGTTTTATTAACTATTGTATTCACGGAGTCTTTTTTTAAAATTCAATTTTATGCAGATATGAACAATAGTATGCATTTGTTCCTCGCTGAGTTTCATTTACTTTTGCTTGAAATAAACTCTTGAATGTAAAAAAGTAAATGGTTATTCTTTCTACATGAAGAAAAATAAAAACCAATTATGGTCAACCTGTTACATGACAAAGCCTTGTTTGAAAGAAAGAAATGTAATGAACTGAGATTTACATTCTGTTACACCAAAGTGATTGATTTGAAATGTAAAGACTTAAAAAGTAAACCTCGCGCAACTGATTAGCATATGTTCAAGCATCAGATAAAAAAAATCGAAACATTTTCCATTAGGCTAAACAGAATCTCTTCATATTGTTAACGTATCTTAAATCTTGTATTTGACAAGTTGAACACATGTCAAAGAATGCCAATGGAAAGATATCTTAACTATTGTATACCATTTGATAACATGATTCGTGTTGCCAAATACGAATAGTAACGCAATGCCTGTATTGTTCTTAGGACTAGTTTGATTCTTTTAGCATTTCAAAAGATAAAGTAATGATAATATCATGATGATGGTGATGATGATGATGATGATGATGGTTTATGATTATATAATATAATAATTAATAATAACAACAGTTAGAAATATGTTCAAAGCTTAGAACAATAAAATAATGTCATATATCACTCGACCAGATATTTGACTCAATCTATTATGTAATTTGGTTGCACATCATCCTGGTATAAAGACTTTAAAAAATTCATTTATACCAGACGGTAAAACATCAAATAAAACTTCGGTGTGGACCACTTATGTTTTTTGGCGGATACATAGCTGGTATTTTTCTTTCGGAATTTATTGTACATTTGTAAATCATTATAAAAGTCTACCAAAACATTGTTTCTTTAAATGATTGATTAACATTATAATTTAAACAAAACTATTTAAAAAAACTGATGAAAGAGATAACATTTTAAATATGAATTTCGTGTTGCCAATTCCTTCTATATGTTCCACATTTTCATTTCAATGTTTGGATTTGAAGAAAATGATATTTCGTGACCTGTATAATCATTGCTCTCCGACTGCCAATAGCACTTTAAAATTTAATGTTTGACGCTTTTGGACATTTTGTGTGACTTTTGGATTTATTTTTATAACATTGATTAAAGGATGGTAGACGTTAAGTTTACTATGTATGCATCTCATTTGACCTAGAAGGTATTATGTAAATATAAAAGTGCTTAAAGCACGAACTATCAATTAACAGACGTATTCTGTCATATTATTTTTTGCATTATGCAGATGTAGCTGTCGACAGACATTTATCATCTGGCAACTATCTAATTAAGCGTAATGTTTGGTTAACACTATCAATCAACGCCAAAATTCATATCTTACACCATTATCTGTTTAATACAATCTTTATGTTTTCCTTTGCTGGGTTGCTTCGATGTTTATTACCTACAGAAAGATGTCCAAAGAACCGTCTTCTTGTTTCAAAGAAGAGCTTGAATTATTTAATTTGAAACAAATTATATGTGCATCTTCATGCATTCATCAAGCATGCTTTAAGAACAACCTCCCCAACCCCTCCCCCTAAACAAAAACAAACAAAAATACAACATCAAAAAAAAAGCATACAGACTAAAGGACATAATTGATCAGTTGCAAATGCAAAGAAAAGATCTTTCCACACCGAGTCACTACTTTTATTATAAAGAATCATGAACATCTTTTGAAGAATATTCCATACTTTCATCAACACAAGATTTTGAAAGTTATACTTGAAAAAGCGAAACAATTGCATTTCAAATGCGAGACATAGGCGATCGTCGGTTAATTAAGCTTTCAAGTTTGATAAAGATTGTCAGTTATGTCTTAGCAAGTCTGGAAATACAGCAGAGAAAAGAAATATTTATGACATTATTTCAATACTAAGCAAATGAGAAAGATATCTCTTCAAAAATATATACCAACATATTGGTCATCAACAATTATATCACATTACTTAATATATCCCCACAAAATATCAATGTGTCTAAATTTTTTAGGCCTGACACGTGTAAATTTTAAACAGAAGACACGTGTAAAGATCCCCCGAGCTATTAACTTTTAGAAACATTTCAGATCATTCAACAAAATATGTTGTAAATCGTTAGAACACAATGATATGTTTCAACATCTGGTACAGAGAAATTCTAACCATGATCTGGGAAACCTGGAGTGATGTTATAATCAATAGTAATTGCGATTTCTGACTCTCCTTTATGTTTTAGTATGATATTTTGAAAGACGTTATGTCGAAGTAACATCTTTTCAAAACAACATAAAGAGTAAGGTAGGAAATCGCTGTATATATTTATAGTCTAAGATTAAAGTATTTGCACCTGAGAGGATACATTAAAATAATAATAAAAAAAACACAGAAAAACTTGGCAATACTATCGCCCTTTCGAGTCAAAGCGTTGTGCGTTTGGTAATGATAAGATAATAACTTTTCGTTTTAGTGAAATATGTTACATATTTTCACGATGACAAAAACATGTTCTACCATAAAATGAAACTGCTAGCAGAAAAAGAAATGTTTCTTCATCAATAAGTCGCGTTGTCGAATACTAAATACTTAAATAATGAATGTTGACCCACTTACATATTTGTTTTTATATAGTTATATTTGTTTGATACAGGACTTTATTTCATTGGTAAAATTGAATAAAAGCAAGTCAATTTTTTAAAATTTAAAATGTGATAAACAAGATCAACAAGGACAGGCGGCGTTCAATGAACACTGAAGACAGCCCCCACCCGACCCAGTAACAAGAGCAAGTGGCAAAAACCACAGTTGCTTTCTTTATTCAGACTTGCTCGTGATGAGTAAAATTCGAAACATATGGATGTTTATGCATTATGATAAATCCCTCCATGTTTGGAAGATGCAAAATTCACAGGCTATTAAATTTAAGACCGCTTGACGCTTTAAGCAATTGACTTATTAAAGACTATTTCCTGAACGAAGTTGCAAGAGGTTTTACTTTAAGTAATCTAGACAGTTTCGCACGCATATGTAATACACACTTTCGTCTGAGAATCCAGAAATGTGGAAGCGTCTGAGTATACAGCAGAAATAAATAAAGATGCCAAAATAGCTCACTTATAAAATTAGACTCAAAAGAATAAAATCAATAATGAAAATATAAAATCAAACTGTAAGCAATAAACAAATAAAAACAAAAAATAAAAATGGATAGAAATGAACAAAACAACAGAAGAGGACACTCAGAAGCTTTCAGAGCTTTGTGGCCGCTCAAAAAATGAATTTTGTCAATATTGTTCATCATGCAAAATGTAAATTTATCGAATAGTAATGTTTTGACTAAACCGCAAATCCTGTTTCTCATACGTTTTTCCTTTATATAGTAATTATCAAAAAGATATATGACATGTATGACTATTTGTTAATTGGTCATAACATAATTTACCTAAATTACCTAAATAATTTGCATATTCTTATATCAAAAAGTTTTATGTACAAAAATATATGCCATCAATTGCATATTTAATACCAAATTGTTTATAAAATTCATATTCAGAATGAATGAATAACGTAGGCTTCGAATAATGATCCCTGAGTTGAGAGGCGTACAACTTAAACACTAAGTCCTGGCTGGTCTCTTATATATCAATTATAGAACATTTGTCATTTTGTAAAAAACTGGTAAAACAACGAAATTATAAATCAGTTCTATACTTTTATATATAACCTTTTCCTACCGTTAACCCTAGAGGGGTGGCCATAACGAACACATAATACCCTACCCCCAAAAAATAAATAAATAAAAAATTAATAATGAATAAAAATAGAATGAATAAATACAAACAAAAACAACAACATATTTCAAACGTTTAAAACACTATTCCAGATCTCCCTGGAGTTATTGTTTCGTAATGAAAATATCATTGGTAGATTACCAACTGTTTTAGATACTAATTGTTTTAGATTTGATACTTTATTGTTTCATTGCAGAAGCTGTGATATTTCAGAAAAAAAGTGATCATAAATAATATAATGAGTATGCTTTATTGAAAAACAATGTTGTGTATATCAAAATACGTAATTTTAACTCTTAGAGATACCAAATATAGTAAATATTATAATTTTGTTGCATGAAACGGTATCACCTTATTGTAAAGTATAAGTTCACAACTACTTATTATTATTATAACATTCACTATATGGCATCTTCGTGGGGGGAGAGAACCTGCTCAGTGGTCTTGATTCTTGTTGTTTGACTGTAAGCCGAAAGTCACAGGGGGGGGGGCGAGATTTTTTCGAATGCTTTTGTTTATTTGTTTTTAGATTTTTTATAGTTGGTGAAATCATCCGTAACCCAGAACAGTGTATAGAAAAAAGAAGAATTTTATATAAAAACCGCCTATAGATGTTTCTGAAATAAGAAAATATTTTCGGCATCGTAAATTACTTTGGGTGAATATGACTTCAGAAGAACATCCCGAGTTTGTATCACTGTGAATCGGTCGGAGGCCTCCTGCAACCAATTTAGATTTCTCTAAAATGAAAGCTGGAGGAATTTTGATCATTTTTATTATATATTCTCACAAGCATCTTTAGGTTGCAGGACGTAATTTACCATTGTTTTCGCAGGCAAGACAATGGGGACACGTTTATCACGTCTCTCTCCAAGCGTTTCGTACCTCATTTGTATGCAATATCCTAACTAGTACAGTTAAAGAAATAAATATTGTTTATTTAAATCTGCATTATCTCCATTATTGAAAATTATTTTTATAAAAACAATTTACTGAAGAATGAAATACTTTTCTTCAGCCTACATAGTGATTTTTAGAATGAGATTGATGTTACGTATGCGAAAAACCTACCTCGAGTATTGCCTAACATCATTTAATTTTGGCTCAGTGGTAACATGTTGTCAGTATATTACTTAGCAGGTGACTGTGAGTTCGATTCTCATGTCTCACGCTTGTGATATAACTCATCAAGAATTTTTACATGTAAGAAATGGAGAAAAGAATCTGTTACATAGTTTATTGTACATTATAGAACAGTTGGTACACAATCGATGATAAAAATGACAATGTTTGACATTCAAATTACATTAACAACTCAAAGATACATTTTTAGTCACTAAAAGCTTTTAAATTGACGGGAGTATGGATTTTGCTGTAACAGATGTTACAATGTATCATATTTGATGCTTTTCTTGAACTGTTTGATATTTCAACGAAAGTTGGTACTCGCATGTGTTCTTTTTTTAGATTTCAAAGCACACTCAGTTTTCCAAAACATTATTGTTTATGTTAAGGATCCGGTTTAAAGCATGTTTGATGTATTACTGTCTTTATGCATAATTTTGATTTTACTTCCATTTCGATAATATATTAAGGAAGTAACACAATCCCAAAAGTTAGAGATAAATCAATTCGCAGGCGTATTAAGACAAAATTATCAAAAATAAAACTATATTAAAATATTTTAATTCAAGAGACCACTTTAAAAATATTTCAATGAACTGTTTGTTTTATTCTGTGGTTTTCCTAC
Organism: Ruditapes philippinarum; assembly: GCF_026571515.1. Classification (NCBI taxonomy): domain Eukaryota; kingdom Metazoa; phylum Mollusca; class Bivalvia; order Venerida; family Veneridae; genus Ruditapes; species Ruditapes philippinarum. The sequence continues at coordinate 129,142 of NW_026859911.1, forward strand.
AATATTTGATACTTTAAAGTGAGATTTTGTGTAGTTAAAAGTCAGCTTCGATGATTAATATTACAATACCTGGATAAATTGAAATATCAATTAAGTAAATGTGATGTTTCTTTTTGTAAATGAATGCAACAAATGCTTACGCTTTGTTACATGCAAAAACAAGCCAGACTATGAGCATGTCAACAAGTCTATATTTCCAATGCTGACGGTTATGGACCGCCTACGTGGTCGAGGGGTTAGAGTCGATGACTTGTTATCAAGTTACCTCTCTGGCGTGGGTTTGATCCCCTAATAATGAAGAGAATGAAATCAGTTGGATTAAAATCAAAGGTTTTGAACAATTTAACAAAGCATTCAAGTGATCTTCAAAACTGAACAACGAACTTAGTAAAAGAAAAAAAAAAAAACAAATCCTTAGTTCATGTTAATTACTTTTCGCAAGCTGCCTCACAACAATTCGTTGTCTAAACATGTTTTAAAGATTTTTATAACAAGCAATTGATCGCCCTTTTTTCCGTGATGACTGATCTTAAAGCTTTATTTTAAATGTCGAAATCAATTGAACACATGTTAAATACGAACAATAGTGGAGAGTTTAAAATGTTTTAGAAACTCAGATATCAATACGTTGCAGATGTGTATCCTAAAAGTTTCTTTCTGTTTTAAATTAAAAAGAAAACTATATAATTAAAAGTTTGCAAAAAATTCTAAGTTGAGACGGCAATTATAGGATTTAAGTGGCATTTAACACTTGATTCAAACGTCCCAAGTCCGCGAAACGAGCCAAAAGGCAAGATAAATATAAAATATACTTATTTCACACAAAGTCTTTGTTACATCAATTTGTAAAGGAGAAATGCATTTTCGAAAATAATAACTTTTTATAGTTATTTAAATGATGAATGACAATCAGCAACGTGTTGTCATTAGAATGCGACAATAAACACCAACTAATGTTTGCCTAATCCAACATTAACATTACAGTTTCGTTTGCATTTAGATTTTTCAAATGAGTAATGATTGACCTTTACAGTATCTGAAACGTTAAGGATTTCCTCAGACAAACACAATTTTGCCTTGACTACTTGGCATTTTATAGAAAAGTTGTTTATGAGTTGTCGTTTATTTCTATTTTTGCCTCTGACAGCGACCATGGTCAACAGATAGGAGATTGTTTAGGTTTTATGAAGATAAATTCAGGTGCATTCCAAACTTGTTTTCTAGCGGATGGGGAGGAGATTTCCTTTTAAGGATAATTTCCCTTATTCCCTACCGAATGTTATGCAGCGTTGTTTTTTTTTCTTTTATAAAGTGAGAACGATATGGTATTTGTTTCATTTTAATTGCATCAAACTTTTTTCTTAACCCTTTCATGCCGTCCCTGTTATTTTCGGCGTATTTGCCATATGGACGGCTTTAGCCGATTCTATAATAATAATAATAATAATAATAATAATAATAATAATAATAATAATAATAATAATAAATCATTAATAATAATAATAAATATAATAATAAATATAAAGAAAATTATACCATCGACAATAATTATTATTATACTCACAGATTTGGAAACACATATAATTATTATAATACTAATAACAAATTATAATTATTATATTAATTAATAACATAGTAATTTCTTAGAAAACCCTCTGGCAAATAGGTGATCAATAAAACAATAACCCTCTGGCAGCGAAAGGGTTAAAGCAGATACAGTTTTAAAAATATATATAAATTGGTTTTCAGTCTTGAAAATTTTCTTTTTTGGAAAAGGAGGCGGTAATTTCTACGTGGTTGAAGCCTGAAAGTCGGTTTCATAAAAAATGCAATCACTTTGACGCACCGTCTTCACAGATAATGAAAACAATAATTTTCCGCGTCGTCTGCACATTTTATGAACATCGATTAATAAAGTAAAAAGATTTTACAGAAAAATTTATTTTGCGACAATGGCGCAACTGTTAGCCGAAAATACTGTTTGAAAAGATGCTTCGATCGATTGCTGAACATATTCTAAATTGAAATTTAGAATAAATATAAAATGTCACATAACTAAATTAAGAATGTGTTTTAGTCGAGTGTATATTTTGATACTCGAATGAATTCAACTGATTACTTATGTGTCCTAAGAATTTGCAAAAAAATGAAGGAAATCAGTACTGCCACGTAAGATTGAAGTTTTAAGTTCTTGCATTATAAGTTCAGAATAAAGAAGAAACAGTAACATACGCATTGTAATCTTTCATATGATCTCGAATAGAATAATTCTTAGATTATCCTGAGAAAATATTGCTATAGACCATTTAATTCTAATGAACTGACAAAGTATGTCTGTTTCAAAGAGACATAACCTTTGATCTCCTCAACAACTTGGTCTGTTTAAATAAAACTCAATAGCAATTACACTTGCTCAGTTTTCTTTGATATTGATAAAGTCGTTACTAAACAATTTGAATTGTATATAAATCCTATATATCGAGGGTGTAAGTTCCTTAGTGTTTGTGATCGTTGACTTCGAACAACACTCCGGCCTTGCTTTGGGTTCAAATCTTGTATAGAACTATCAATTATTTCATAAACCTTAGATTTAAAACAAGCAAAAAATAATAAGTTATTGCTTTGATATTTTGGACCACCTTTTTCATTAAAGTAACTTCATGTAA